>NC_053027.1:245086775-245195104 GCF_003073215.2 Triticum urartu | reverse complement strand
GGGATTTATTGGAAAGAATTAAACACAACTCTGTAGATTGGGACCTCGAGAAAGGTAAGGAGTCAGGTATGACACCTAGGTTTGATTGTGTTAATCTTTTATGGATATCGATGTTTTCCGTAAATTTAGCACTAAATATGGACTTGACTCTGAGATAGTAGCTTCTTTCTGTGAATCTTTTGCTGCTTATGTTGATCTCCCCAAGGAGAAGTGGTTTAAATATCATCCTCCCATAGAAGTAAAAGTAGCCGCACCTATTAAAGTTGAAGAAGAGACTATCACTTATAATGATCCTATTGTTCCTACTTCTTATGTTGAGAAACCACCTTTTCCTATTAGGATAAAGCATCATGGTAAAGCTTCAACTGTGGTTCGTAAAAGCAATATTAAAACTTATACACCTCATGAGCAAATTAAAGTTGAACATGATATTCTATTGTTAAAGATCTCTTGTCTGATAATATTGATGGGCATGTCATTCATTTCCTTGATGAGACTGCTAGAATTGCTAAACCTTGTGCTAAAGATAAAAACAGACCTGTGGTAGGCATGCCTGTTATTTTTGTTAAAATAGGAGATCATTGTTATCATGGCTTATTGTAGCGACCCGACCCGAATGGATCAAGTCTACTGTGCTCGGGTGTCATCCCTGGATCAGTAATGCTGACACCACACAGTACATCGAAGGATTTATAGCAGAGTGGCAATCACACACTTATTACATCGTTGTCTCAAAGAGAACTTATTACAATAAAAAATGGCTTAAGGCCATCTAATAACGATAACAGCGGAAGACTCGGAAGATAAATGGATCCATCAACTCCAACGGCATCACTGAGTATAGGGCCACGACCTAAAACACCTCAATCGTCGTCTGAAAAGTCTGCAACATGAGAAGTTGCAGCCTGAAAATGGGTCAGCACATGGAATATGCTAGCAAAGTAACACATAGAGAGTAATGGAATGAAACAGCTATACTATATGCATATATGGCTGGTGGTAGGCTCTATGGTTACAGTGTTTGTGTAAAGCCAGTTTTTCCCTACTGCAAAGGAATAAGTTTATTTAACTATCATGGTGGTTGTTAAACATTGAGAATGGTTGACAGCATTCTCAATCCCAATTAAAAATAATTAAAACCCAACAACATTAATTAGAAGTAACATGATGAGATTCACACGATATTCAAGTACTAGATACTCAAGTTGTCCATAACCGGGGACACGGCTAATCATGATTAGTTTGTACACTCTGCAGAGGTTTGCGCACTTTTCCCCACAAGACTCGATCGCCTCCGTTGGATTTCTCGCACTACATGGTGTTTGAGAAACGGATGACCGAGACATAGTCTTTCAGAAGCGCTAGCACCTTACGATCGGGTAGACCGTACCACCTACAACCCCTACATCTTCTAGTCTACCACTGTAAGAGTTCGCACAACTTAGTCAACTATGCCAGAGCCCATAATGGCATGTGGCTGCACACGGAAGTTTCTAGCATGAATTATCTTATGATCCCTTTGAGCCTGGGTGGCGGTCCAAAAAAAATAGGCAAGTCCTGATAGACATCAGGTGCCTCAATCCACCCAGATGTGTGTTTAAGTTGCCACCTTAGATAAACCATTAAAATTATCAACTCACATCTGTCATGGATATCACTCACCCAATCCACGTCTACTAGCATAGCATGGCATAATAAGCAAACGTAGAAGTAACTCCCAAAGGTTTCATAATAAACAGGTAATAGGTACTACCTCATCTACTTCCCATCCCACAGTTTAATTAGATCCTAATCATGCAATCCGAGAGGATTGATCTAATGCAAGAAAACATGGGTTGTAGAAAAGGTATGATCAAAGTGTTACTTGCCTTGCTGATGATCCGCGACTCCTAAGGTTTCGAAGTAACAGGCGGCGCCATCCGGGTGATCTATCGCAGACAAACAACAAGCATACAATAAGTACTCATCTAATGCACAGGTAAAACTCGAACAAGAGAACGAACCAGAAAGTTCAACTTAAGAACTCCGGTTGCAAAGAAAGAACGAACCGAACAAAGAAACGGAAAACAAACGGCGGAAGAAAACAACTCGGTTCTAGCAAGTTGAAACTAGGTCAAATTTTACTGGGGCAAAAACTTGTTTAAGTTGATTAGACGGAACGGCGGTTTCGAAACGAAACTCCAGGCGCTTGAATCACCTGATTCCGATAAACGAGCGAGAAGATAAACTAGAACGAAGATCGGATCTGAGATCGCGATCGCGGAATAAATCCGACGAGAAGAAAAAGAAGAATGGTTAAACGAACGGGCGTCGTTAACCTAGAAGAATCCGGTGATCACGTTCGTTAGGACGAACGGTCTGGCGAACGGTCCAAAGGCAACTAAATCGGAAAAGAAAACGAATCCGATCTAGGGTTTCGGAGAAGAAAACCGAAACGAAAAACCGATCTAGAAAATGATTTAGAAGAGAAGAAAAGAATCGGAACGATTAGAAGAAAATGATCCGAGGAAAAGAGACGCGGGGAAACCTCCGGCGAGGTCTCCGGTGAGGGGCTCCGGCGGCGTGGCGTAGGGCGGCGGCGTGGGCAAGGTGCGGCGGCGGCGCTAGGGCACAAGGCGGCGGCGGCGCGGGTGTGGGGTGGCGCGGCGGCGGTGTAGGGCGCGGGGTGGGGTGCGGTGGAGGGCTTGGGGTTTGATTTGATGGGTTTAGAGGGGGGGTGTTGGGGTATTTATATTGGGGAGGGGAGGAGAAAACTTGGGGTAGGGGGCAAGGAATTAGACTAGGAATAGGAATAGGAAAACGAAACAAAGGAAAGGGGCTAAGAATCCTACTAGATTCGGCTAAGAGGCGAGGCGGCGGCTGCCTCCTGCGCCAGGCGCTGGCGCACGCACGGCTGGGGCTGGGGCAGTGGCCGGCTGGCTGGGCCTTGGCCCGGCTGGCCTGCGGAAAGTTTTTTTTTAAAACGGTTTCGCGCGCAGAAAAACACAGAAAAGAAAATCTAAACGGGCTCCAAAATTTCTAAAGTAAATTTTCCCCGACTCCTAAAAATGAGCCAAACAAAATGAACTTTACTCCGGACCTAAAATGCAATTTTTGAAAACGCGCATTTTTCCCTATCCAAATAAAATGCAAATAGAACTCCGGCAAATCCAAAATTTGATTTATTCATTAGATCTTCATTTTTCCTAAATTTTGGGAAAGTCATATTATTCCCTCTCTCATTTTTGATATAGGAAAAATAATTGAAGATGGAATAAATAAATCAAATGATCCTCTTTTCCAAATTCGAGAAAACTCTCAAATATGAAAATAACGAAATCTCCAACTCTCTCCGAAGGTCCCTGAGTTGCGTGAAATTTCTAGGATCCACCAAAATGCATGAAAATATGATATGCATGATGATCTAGTGTATAACATTCCAAATTGAAAATTTGGGATGTTACACTTATGTGATATGGGTGCTAGTGCTAGTGCAATACCTTACTCCTTATACAAAGAAATTATGCATGATATTGCACCTGCTGAGATAGAAGATATTGATGTCACATTTAAACTTGCCAATAGAGATACTATTTCACCAATGGGAATTGTTAGAGATGTTGAAGTCTTGTGTGGGAAAACTAAATATCCTGCTGATTTTCTTGTTCTTGGTTCCTGTCGGATTTCGGGTTCCGGCAGACCCTTGAGGTTCGAACACTGGGGTGTGCGCGGAGATTTCGCCTCCTACCTCCCTGCACCCCTCCGCCACGCTAGGATCAAAGCTACGAAAAGAACAACACAAGGGACACAGGGTTTATACTGGTTCGGGCCACCGTTGTGGTGTAATACCCTACTCCAGTGTGTGGTGTGGTGGATTGCCTCTTGGGCTGATGATAATGGACAGTACAAGGAAGAACAGCCTCGCGAGGGTCTGTTCTTGGCTGGGGCGATGAACTGCTGGGAGGAGTTCAGCCACCTTTCCCTATCTCTCTCTCCCTCTCTCTCTTTACCACCTCTTTACTTGTCGAGCCCTTGGAGGAGACTGAGCCGAACCCCTTGCTACGTGGGTGGCCGGTCCTATTTATAGTGGCCCTGGTCCTCTCCCCAAATATTGAGCGGGAAGGGAGCCAACAATGGCGGGCTAATTTGAAGGGGGACAGCAAGTATCAACTATCCTAACAAAAGTAGTCTTCGCCTGCGCAAAGCTCTGGTGATGACGCCGTCTTGGGCTCCACGGTGACCTCCGTCTCGTAGTCCTCCTGGTCTTGGTCTCGTTGCACCGAAACGGCAACCTTTGCCTGATGCCTCGGTACTCCGAGGCTGCGCTTGCCCCTTTGCACCAAAGAGGAAAGGAGGACGCTGCGCGGGCTGGCACCCACCTAGCGCCCTGAGTTGTCATGGCTTGCGTCACAGGCACCCGCGAGGTACCCCGCCTTGATCTCTCCGCCTCCTCGTGAGCCAGCCTGACGAGGCTGTGCCTGAGGAAGCTCCGTGTCGTCCGCCCCGCGAGGCTTGGCCCCTCGCGAGGGTCTTGAGTTTGTGTTGGTTAATGTGGGCCGTGCTGGGCCCCCCTTTGAGCCGCGCCGCAGGCTGCAGGCAGGCAAGTCTGGGGACCCCCGTTCCCAGAAAGCCGACAGTTCCCACAAGATAGCTTTTGTCCCATTATATTTGGTAGACCCTAAAATACTGTTAATGCTACGATAGATTGCAAAAGGGATGTTGTTACTATCGGTTTAGATGATATGACTCATGAATTTAATTTCTCTAAATTTAGTAGACAACACCGTGAAGAAGAATTACCTAGTAAGGATGAAATTATTGGTCTTGCTTCTATTGCCGTACCTCCTAGCGATCCTTTAGAACAATATTTGCTAGACCATGAAAATGATATGTTTATGAATGAAAGAAGGGAAATAGATGAAGTATTCTTTAAACAGGAACCTATTCTGAAACACAATTTGCCTGTTGAAATCCTAGGGGATCCTCCTCCACCCAAGGGTGATCCCGTGTTTGAGCTTAAACCGTTGCCTGATACTCTTAAATATGCTTATCTTGATGAGAAAAAGATATATCCTGTTATTATTAGTGCTAACCTTTCAGACCATGAGGAAGAGAGATTATTGAAAACTCTGAAGAAGCACCGTGCTGCTATTGGGTATACTCTTGATGATCTTAAGGGTATTAGTCCCATTCTATGTCAACATAAAATAAATTTGGAAGAAGATGCTAAACCAGTTAGTGATCATCAACGACGGCTGAATCCTAAAATGAAAGAAGTGGTAAGAAAGGAAATACAAAAGCTCCTTGAGGCAGGTATAATCTATCCCATTGCTGATAGTCAGTGGGTAAGTCATGTCCATTGTGTCCCTAAGAAGGGAGGTATTACTGTCGTTCCTAATGATAAAGATGAATTGATTCCTCAAAGAATTATTACAGGTTATAGGATGGTAATTGATTTCTGCAAATTAAATAAGGCTACTAAAAAGGACCATTACCCCTTACCTTTTATCGATCAAATGCTAGAAATATTATCCAAACATACACATTTTTGCTTTCTAGATGGTTATTCTGGTTTCTCTCAAATACATGTGTCAGCCAAAGATCAATCAAAGACTACTTTTACTTGCCCTTTTGGTACTTTTGCTTATAGACATATGCCTTTTAGTTTATGTAATGCACCAGCTACCTTTCAAAGATGCATGATGGCTATATTCTCTGACTTTTGTGAAAAGATTTGTGAGGTTTTCATGGACGATTTCTCCGTCTATGGATCTTCTTTTGATGATTGCTTGAGCAACCTTGATCGAGTTTTGCAGAGATGTGAAGAAACTAATCTTGTCTTGAATTGGGAAAAGTGCCACTTTATGGTTAATGAAGGTATTGTCTTGGGGCACAAAGTTTCTGAAAGAGGTATTGAGGTTGATAAAGCCAAGGTTGATGCTATTGAGAAGATGCCATGTCCCAAGGACATCAAAGGTATAAGAAGTTTCCTTGGTCATGCCGGATTTTATAGGAGGTTCATTAAGGACTTCTCAAAAATTTCCCGGCCTCTGACTAATTTATCACAAAAAGATATACCATTTGCCTTTGATGATGATTGTGTAGAAGCATTTGAAATACTTAAGAAAGCATTGATCTCTGCACCTATTGTTCAGCCACCTGATTGGAATTTACCCTTTGAAATTATGTGTGATGCTAGTGATTATGCTGTAGGTGTTGTTCTAGGGCAAAGAGTTGATAAGAAATTAAATGTTATTCAATATGCTAGTAAAACCCTAGACAATGCTCAAAGAAATTATGCTACTACTGAAAAAGAATTCTTAGCAGTTGTATTTGCTTGTGATAAGTTCAGACCTTATATTGTTGATTCTAAAGTAACTATTCACACTGATCATGCTGCTATTAAATATCGTATGGAAAAGAAAGATGCTAAACCTAGACTTATTAGATGGGTTCTCTTGCTACAAGAATTTGACTTACATACCATTGATAGAAAGGGAGTTGAGAACCCCGTTGCAGACAACTTGTCTAGGTTAGAAAATGTGCTTCATGACCCACTACCTATTGATGATAGCTTTCCTAATGAGAAATTAAATGTCATAAATGCTTCTCATACTGCTCCATGGTATGTTGATTATGCTAATTACATTGTTGCTAAGTTTATACCACCTAGTTTCACATACCAGCAAAAGAAAAAGTTCTTCTATGATTTGAGGCATTACTTTTGGGATGACCCACATCTTTATAAAGAAGGAGTAGATGGTGTTATTAGACGTTGTGTACCTGGGCATGAACAGGAATAGATCCTACGCAAGTGTCACTCCGAAGCTTATGGAGGACACCATGCTGGAGATAGAACTGCACATAAGGTATTGCAATCTGGTTTTTATTGGCCTACTCTCTTCAAGGATGCCCGTAAGTTTGTCTTATCTTGTGATGAATGTCAAAGAATTGGTAATATTAGTAGACGTCAAGAAATGCTGATGAATTATTCACTCGTTATTGAACCATTTGATGTTTGGGGCTTTGACTATATGGGACCTTTTCCTTCCTCTAATGGATATACACATATTCTAGTTGCTGTTGATTAAGTTACTAAGTGGGTAGAAGCTATTCCAACTAGTAGTGCTGATCATAACACTTCTATTAAAATGCTTAAAGAAGTTATTTTTCCAAGATTTGGAGTCCCTAGATATTTAATGACTGATGGTGGTTCACATTTATTCATGGTGCTTTCTGTAAAATGCTTGCTAAATATGATGTTAATCATAGAATTGCATCTCCTTATCACCCACAGTCTAGTGGTCAAGTAGAATTAAGTAATAGAGACCTCAAATTAATTTTGCAAAAGACTGTTAATAGATCTAGAAATAATTGGTCCAAGAAACTTGATGATGCATTATGGGCCTATCGAACTGCATATTAAAATGCTATGGGTATGTCTCCGTATAAAATGGTTTATGGAAAAGCATGTCACTTACCTCTCGAACTAGAACACAACGCATATTGGGCTATTAAAGAGGTCAATTATGATTTTAAACTTTCCAGTGAGAAGAGGTTATTTGATATTAGCTCACTCGATGAATGGAGAACCCAAGCCTACGAAAATGCCAAGTTGTTTAAAGAAAAAGTTAAAAGATGGCATGACAAAAGGATACAAAAGCGTGAGTTTAATGTAGGTGATTATGTATTGCTATACAACTCTCGTTTAAGATTTTTTGCAGGAAAACTTCTCTCTAAATGGGAAGGTCCTTACGTTATCGAGGAGGTCTATCGTTCCGGTGCCATAAAAATCAACAACTTCGAAGGCACAAATCCGAAGGTGGTGAACGGTCAAAGAATCAAACATTATATCTCAGGTAATCCCATAAATGTTGAAACCAATGTTATGGAAACCGTAACCCTCGAGGAATACATAAGGGACACTTTCTGGAATGTTTCAGACTCCGAAAAGGAATAGGTATGTGGTAAGGTAAGTAAACCGACTCCAAAACAGTTTTAAGGCAATATTTCTCCGTTTTGGAATATTTAGAAAAATAGAAAAATAAGAAGCAGTCCGGGAAGGACACGAGGGCTCCACGAGGGTGGAGGGCGCGCCCCCTACCTCGTGGGCACCTCGTGTGCTCTCCGGACTCCGTTTTCGTACACGACACGTATTTTGGTCGGTAAAAATTCATTATATAATCTCCCGGGGGTTTTGACTCCCGTATCACGCAAAAATCTCCTGTTTTTGTTTTGAGCTGTTTTTCTGACAGATCCAGGTCGTCATGTCGTCTTCAAGCACCCCCAAGTACCAGTTCTTCGAGAAGGTCATCAATCCCTACCTCGCAGAAGTGCTGCAACACCTTCAAACCATTGAGATGCGTGAGGGGTTGTTGCACATCTGCAATGCTGAGGGACCAAGGAAGACCGGAAGCACGGAGGCAAGGCTCGAGGCATTGGACCAAGAAGTTTTCAAGTGTCAGGAGATGGTGGAGCGTGGACTCGATTCCAATCACATTATGATCACGGAGTTCACCAACAACCACAAGATGGACGTCAAGGACATTGGGAGGCCATCTTCAAGCTTCATGAGAAAAACGAGCACCTCCAAGCCCAGATCTATGACCTACAAAATCAAAACTATGAGTATGAATATAGATTCAAGAGGATGAGTTTGGCTGCAGATTTGAGGTTTCAGGAGACTCGATCATCCTTCTATGATGGTGAGCCCATGCCTTGGAAGAAGGACGACAAGCCTACACCATCAACAAAACCATCACCTTCTCCACCAACAAAGAAGAATTGAGTATCTGGTATGGGCACTCCCATTGACAACTACCAAGCTTGGGGGAGTGCCCCGGTATCGTATCACCATCACTTTTATCTTTACCGTTTTTCTTAGTTTGATCCTTTTGGTAATATCTTGATCTAGTAGAATAAAAGTTTATGGCATGATCTAGTTTTGAGTTTTGCTTTATAATTCCTCTATGTAATCGAGTCCATGAGCTATATAGTAAAGATTAGTGTTGAGTCAAGGGCTTGATTATTTTTCCATGATCCTAAGGGAATAAAAGAAAAGAGAAAGAAATAAAAAGAAACAAAGAGATCATGTGAATCTTATGGAGAGTAATGAGCTCACATAGAAAAAGTATGATGAATAAAAGTTGTTGAGAGTTGACAAGCATAGTTTTGGTCATCGTTGCAATTAATAGGAAGTAATAAGGAAAGAGATGTCTTCACATATAAATATACTATCTTGGACATCTTTTATGATTGTGAGCACTCATTAAAATATGACATGCTAAAGAGTTGACGTTGGACAAGGAAGACAACGTAATGGGTTATGTTTTCTTACATCTGAGATAAATTATATTGTAATGGATCATCCAACATGGTCGAGCTTGCCTTTCCCCCTCATGCTAGCTAAATTTATCGCACCAAGTAGAGATACTACTTGTGCTTCCAAATACCCTTAAACCAGTCTTGCCATGAGAGTCCACCATACCTACCTATTGATTGAGTAAGATCCTCCAAGTAAGTTGTCATCGGTGCAAGCAATAAAAAATGCTCTCTAAATATGTATGACTTATTAGTGTGGGAGAAATAAGCTTTATACGATCATGTGATATGGAAGAAATAAAAGCGAAAAACTGCATAATAAAGGTCCATATCACAAGTGGCAATATAAAGTAACATTCTTTCGCATTAAGATTTTGTGCATCCAACTATAAAAGCGCATGACAACCTCTGCTTCCGTTTGTGAAGGGCTTATATTTTACTTTAATCTCCTACATTGCATAAGTGTCATGGTGATCTTCACCCTTCCTTTTTACATTTTATCCTTTGGCAAGCACAGTATGTTGGAAAGATCCTGGTATATATGGCTAATTGGATGTGAGTTTTCATGAACTATTATTGTTGACATTACCCTTAAGGTAAAACGTTGGGAGGCAAAACTATAAGCCCCTATCTTTCTCTGTGTCCGATTAAAACTCCATACCCATAAGTATTGCGTGAGTGTCAACAATTGTGAAAGACTATATGATAGTTGAGTATATGGACTTGCTGAAAAGCTCTTATACATTGACTCTTTCCTATGTTATGATAAATTGCAATTACTCCAATGACTGAGATTATAGTTTGTTAGTTTTCAATGAAGTTTACGATTCGTACTTGAAATTGTGATTGAATTATTACTCTAGCATAAGAAATTATATGACAAGAATTATATGATTTGCTGCTCTAAGAATGATCATGATGCCCTCATGTCCGTATTTTTATTTTTATCGACACCTCTATCTCTAAACATGTGGACACATTTTTCGATTTCGGCTTTCGCTTGAGGACAAGCGAGGTCTAAGCTTGGGGGAGTTGATACGTCCATTCTGCATCATGCTTTTATATCCATATTTATTGCATTATGGGCTGTTACTACACATTATGTCACAATACTTATGCATATTCTCTCTTATTTTATAAGGTTTATATAAAGAGGGAGAATGCCGACAGCTGGGATTCTGGGCTGGAAAAGGAGCAAATATTAGAGACCTATTCTGCATAGCTCCAAAAGTCCTGAAACTTCACGGAAGACGTTTTCAGAATATATGAAAAAATACTCAGTGGTAGAAATTCACCAGGGGGCCACACCCTGCCCACGAGGGTGGGGGGCGCGCCCTACCCCCCTGGGCGCGCCCCTACCTTGTGGGCCCCCTGGCGGCCCTCCAGTGGCCATCTTCTGCTATATGAAGTCTTTCGATGGGAAAATAATAATAAGCCATCTTCTCGGACGAAACTCCGTCGCCACGAGGCGGAACCTTGGCAGAACCAATCTAGGGCTCTGGCGGAGCTGTTCTGCCGGGGAAACTTCCCTTCGGGAGGGGGAAATCATCGCCATCGTCATCACCAACACTCCTCTCATCGGGAGAGGGCAATCTCCATCAACATCTTCACCAGCACCATCTCCTCTCAAAACACTAGTTCATCTCTTGTATCCAATTCTTGTCTCCAAGTCCGGGATTGGTACCTATGGGTTGCTAGTAGTGTTAATTACTCCTGGTAATTGATGCTAGTTGGTTTATTTGGTGGAAGATCATATGTTCAGATCCTATATGCATATTAATACCCCTCTGATTATGAACATGTTTATGCTTTGGGAGTAATTACGTTTGTTCCTGAGGACATGGGAGAAGTCTTACTATTAGTAGTCATGTGAATTTGGTCTTCGTTCGATATTTTGATGAGATGTATGTTGTCATCTCTCTAGTGGTGTCATGTGAACGTCGACTACATGACACTTCACCATTGTTTGGGCCTAGAGGAAGGCATTGGGGAGTAATAAGTAGAAGATGGGTTGCTAGAGTGACAGAAGCTTAAACCCTAGTTTATGCGTTGCTTCGTAAGGGGCTGATTTGGATCCATATGTTTCATGCTATGGTTAGGTTTAACTTAATACTTTTGTTGTAGTTGTGGATGCTTGCAATAGAGGTTAATCATAAGTGGGATTCTTGTCCAAGTAAGGACAGTACCCAAGCACTGGTCCACCCACATATCAGGTTATCAAAGTACCGAACGCGAATCATATGAGCGTGATGAAAACTAGCTTGACGATATTCCCATGTGTCCTGGGAGCGCTTTTCTCTATATAAGAGTCAGGCTTGTCCTTTGGTACAAAAAGGATTGGGCCACCTTGCTACAATTTATTTACTTTTGTTACTTGTTGCTCGTTACAAATTATCCTATCACAAAACTATCTGTTACCACTTATTTCAGTACTTGCAGAGAATACCTTGCTGGAAACCGCTTATCATTTCCTTCTACTCCTCGCTGGGTTCGACACTGTTACTTATCGAAAGGACTACGATAGATCCCCTATACTTGTGGGTCATCAACCTACAAGTTCTTAGGCAGTCGCTAGATGGCTTGTTCTCTCTTTTTGATTCTCAATACAATGGTCTCTTGGAGATCTATTTGATGCAATGACTTTTTGTGGTGTGTTTGTTGGGATCCGATGAAGTTCGAGTTTATGATCAAATTTTTATCCACGAATATTATTTGATTCTTCTTTGATCCCTTATATGCATGATTATTTATAGACTTGTATTTCTTCTCCGAATCTTTGGTTTAGTTTGGCCAACTAGATTGACTTTTCTTGCAATGGGAAGAGGTGCTTTGTGATGGGTTCAATCTTGCGGTGTCCTCTTACAGTGACAGAAGGGGAAGCGAGGCACGCATGTATTATTTGTATTAAGGATAACAAGATGGGGTCTATTCCTACATGAATAGATCTTGTCTACATCATGTCATCGTTCTTATTGCATTACTCTGTTTCTCCATGAACTTAATACACTAGATGCATGCTAGATAGCGGTCGATGTGTGGAGTAATAGTAGTAGATGCAAATAGGAGTCGGTCTACTAATCTTGACGTGATGCCTATATATTGATTATTGCCTTGGGTATCGTCATAATTATTTGTTCTTATATCAATTTCCCAACAGTAATTTGTTTACCCACCGTGTGCTATTTCTCGAGAGAAGCCACTAATGAAACCTAGGGCCCACGGGTCTATATTTTATCATATTTGCTTTCCGATCTATTTTTTGCCGCATTTGTTTTCAGATCTATTATTCCAAAAAAACCCAAATACCTTGCTGCACTTTTTATTTACTTATTTTATTTTGTGTTTTTTTGAGATCTATTTACCCGAACTCATACAAACCGATCTATAAATTCCCGAGGAGGGTGATACGTCTCCAACGTATCTATAATTTTTTATTGTTCCATGCTATTATATTATCCATCTAGGATGTTTTATATGCTATTTTATATGATTCTTTGGGACTAACCTATTAACCTAGAGCCCAGTGCTAGTATCTACTTTTCCTTGTTTTTGAGTTTTACAGAAAAGGAATACCAAATGGAGTCCAATTGACGAGCCAATTTTTGATGATTTTTTGTGGACCAAAATAAGCCCCCAGAGTAAAAGAGTTGGGCCAGAAGGGTCCCGGGCCATCCACGAGGGTTGGGGGCGCTCCCTACCCCCCGGGTGTGCCGCCCTATCTCGTGGACGACTCGGGGATCCCTCCTGACTTGTTCCCGACGCCAAAAATTCCTATAAATACATAAACCTCCAGAAAATAACCTAGATCTGGAGTTCCGCTGCCGCAAGCCTTTGTAGCCACCGAAAAACCAATCTAGACCCGTTCCGGCACCCTGCCAGAGGGGGGAATCCCTCTCCGGTGGGCATCTTCATCATCCTGGCGCTCTGCATGACGAGGAGGGAGTAGTTCACCCTCGGGACTGAGGGTATGTACCAGTAGCTATGTGTTTGATCTCTTTCTCTCTCTCTCTCTCTCTCTCTCTCTCTCGTGTTCTTGATTTGGCACGATCTTGATGTATCGCGAGCTTTGCTATTATAGTTGGATCTTATGATGTTTCTCCCCCTCTACTCTCTTATGATGGATTGAGTTTTCCCTTTGAAGTTATCTTATCGGATTGAGTCTTTAAGGATTTGAGAACACTTGATGTATCTCTTGCATGTGCTTATCTATGGTGACAATGGGATATTCACGTAATCCACTTGATGTATGTTTGGGTGATCTACTTGCGAGTTCCGTGACCTTGTGAACTTATGCGTAGGGGTTGGCACACGTTTTCGTCTTGACTCTCCGGTAGAAACTTTGGGGAACTCTTTGAAGTTCTTTGTGTTGGTTGAATAGATGAATCTGAGATTGTGTGATGCATATCGTATAATCATACCCATGGATACTTGAGGTGAAATTGGAGTATCTAGGTGACATTAGGGGTTTGGTTGATTTGTGTCTTAAGGTGTTATTCTACTATGAACTCTAGGATAGATCGAACGGAAAGAATAGCTTTGTGTTATTTTACTACGGACTCTTGAATAGATCAATCAGAAAGGATAACTTTGAGGTGGTTTCGTACCCTACAATAATCTCTTCATTTGTTCTCCGCTATTAGTGACTTTGGAGTGACTCTTTGTTGCATGTTGAGGGATAGTTATATGATCCAATTATGTTATTATTGTTGAGAGAACTTGCACTAGTGAAAGTATGAACCCTAGGCCTTGTTTCAACGCATTGCAATACTATTTTCGCTCACTTCTATCATTAGTTACCTTGCTGTTTTTATATTTTCAGATTACAAAAACCTATATCTACCATCCATATTACACTTGTATCACCATCTCTTCGCCGAACTAGTGCACCTATACAATTTACCATTGTATTGGGTGTGTTGGGGTCACAAGAGACTCTTTGTTATTTGGTTGCAGGGTTGTTTGAGAAAGACCATCTTCATCCTACGCCTCCCACAGATTGATAAACCTTAGGTCATCCACTTGAGGGAAATTTGTTGTTGTCCTACAAACCTCTGCACTTGGAGGCCCAACAACGTCTACAAGAAGAAGGTTGTGTAGTAGACATCAAGCTCTTTTCTGGCGCCGTTGCCGGGGAGGCTAGTGCTTGAAGGTATATCTTTAGATCTTGCAATCGAATCTTTTAGTTTCTTGTTTTATCACTAGTTTAGTCTATAAAAGAAAACTACAAAAAATGGAATTAAGGTTGCCTCATATGCTTCATCTTTTTAATGTCTTTCGTGAAAATAAGGATTTCGATAATTGTGCCAAAGTGTTAGAAGAAGAATGTATCAAAATGTTTGGCACTAAATCTTTGGATGATGAGCATGATTGCAATGTTGTTAGTATGAATTCGTTGAATACCCATGATGCTAATGATATGCGAAGCCACAAGCTTGGGGAAGCTGTGTTTGATGAAGATGATATTTTTTGTCTCCCAAGTTTTGATGAGCAAATTTATTATGATGATAGCATGCCTCCTATTTATGATGATTATATTGATGAAAGTGGGTTTGTAAGAGTGTCAAATTTAGGAACTGATGATCCCACTATTTTGGAGGATGTTGAATCTTAGTGTGATAATTATAAAAGTGGATTTGGAGAGGTCATGACTTTATTTAGTAATGATTCCACTATTACGAAAGAGGTTCCAATTGATTATGAGAACGAAGTTGCTATCTATGATGATTATTGTGATGGCTTGTATGCTATTAAGAATAATGATAACCATGAAACTTGTCATCATGATTTTAGTTTTCAATTGGATTATGCCTCACATGGTAATTATTTTGTTGAGTTTGCTCCCACTATTATTCACGAGAAGAAATTCGCTTATGTGGAGAGTAATAAAATTTATATGCTTGGGGATCATGAAAAGAATGCTTTATGTGATGGTTATATTGTTGAATTCATTCATGATGCTACTGAAATTTATTTTGAGGGAGGAATATATGCTTTGTAGGAATTGCAATAATATCAAGTTTCCTCTCCATGTGATTAAAGTTTCAAAGTTATGCTTGTTTTGCCTTCCTATGCTAGTTGATTATTGTTCCCATAAGTTGTTTGCTCACAAAATCCCTATGCATAGAAAGTGGGTTAGACTTAAATGTGCTAGTCATATTCTTCATGATTCTCCATTTATGTTTCAATTCTTATCTTTTATGTGAGCATCATTGAAATCATCATGCCTAGCTAGGGGCGTTAAACGATAGTGCTTGTTGGGAGGCAACCCAATTTTATGTTTGTTCTTTACTTTTTGTTCCTGTTTAGTAATAAATAGTTCATCTAGCCTCTGTTATGATTGTGTTTTTATTCTTTAATTAGTGTTTGTGCCAAGTAAATCCTTTAGGATCTTCTTGGGTGATTATTGTTTGATCTTGCTGATAAAAACAAAAAGTATGCGCTCACTAAAATAATTTTAATTTTTTACCAGAGAGTGATAAAATACCAATTCCAACTGAAGTAGATCAATAAACAAATTTCCCAGGACTTCCTAATTTCACAGGTTTTTTGGAGTTACATAAGTATTCGAGAGTTACAGATTACTACAGACTGTTCTGTTTTTGACATATTCTGTTTTCGATGCATAGTTTGCGTGTTTTCTAGTTTCTATAGCTTATATTGCTTAATATAAATTGTAGAAATGGTATGGCACAGTAGGAATCATGTGATAAAAATTATGAATCTTGTCTTAACAGTACCTAAGTGGTGATTTGCTTTCTTATACTAACGGAGCTTACGAGTTTTATGTTGAGTTTTGTGTTGTGAAGTTTTCAAGTTTTGGGTAAAGATTCGATGGACTATGGACTAAGGAGTGGAAAGAGCCTAAGCTTGGGGATGCCCAAGGCACGCTAAGATAATATTCAAGGACAACCAAAATCCTAAGCTTGGGGATGCCCCGGAAGGCATCCCCTCTTTCATCTTCGTTCATCGGTAACCTTACTTGGAGCTATATTTTTATTCACCACATGATATGTGTTTTGCTTGGAGAATCATTTTATTTTCCTTTGTTTTGCTTGCTGTTTGAATAAAATACCAATACCTGAAATTCTTAAATGTTAGAGAGTCTTTGTAACACCCCGGATGTAACTTTCCCAATTTGTACTCCAACTCTTGCCGTTTCCGGTGTTAAGTTATTTTACTTTCTTGGGTTCGGGTCTTTGTCTCCGTGTGTTGTTATCATTGTCATGCATCTCATATCATGTCATCATGTGCATTGCATTTGCATACGTGTTCGTCTCATGCATTCGAGCATTTTCCCCGTTGTCCATTTTGCATTACGGCGCTTCGTTCTCCTCCGGTGGTCATTTCTACCTTTCTTTCGTGTGTGGGGATTAAACATTTCTGGATTGGACCGAGACTTGCCAAGCGGCCTTGGTTTACTACCGGTAGACCGCCTGTCAAGTTTCGTATCATTTGGACTTCGTTTGATACTCCAACGGTTAACCAAGGGACCGAAAAGGCCTCGTGTGTGTTGCAGCCCAACACCCCTCCAATTTGGCCCAAAACCCACCAAAACCCTCTCCATCACCTAGAGCGTTTGATCACGATCGCATTTGGACTCTCCTAGCTCCTCCTATGCCTATTTAAAGATCCCCCGAAAATCTCCTTCTCCTTCCCCCCCTCCCGAAAACCCTAGATCCACTCGTCATCGCGCGTCGCCGGACACTTTCCCCGCCGACGGACACGTCCGAATTCCGCCGCCGCTGCCACGTGGCATCACGCCATTCGCCCGCGCCCGGTCCCCAGATCGCCGCGCCGCCCAGGCCCGGGAAGCCAAGCCGCCCCCCCGCGGCCCATCTCCCCCGCGCCGCGGCCCGAAGCCGCCCGACCCCGCTCGCCGGCCCCGCCGCCTCCGCCGCAGCACCATCTCCGCCGCCGCACCATCTCCGCCCCGCCGCCTCGGCTTCCGCAGCCGCCGCCCGTCTCCGCCGCGGCCGGCCAGCTCCCTCCTCCGGCCAGATCCGGTCGAGGAGCGGCCGGATCCGGCGCCCCCAACCTCGTCGGCCGCCGTCTTCGTCTTCTCCGGCGAGCAGCGCCACCGCCTCGTTTTGCGTGCCCGGGTCAAACCCTAGATTCGGAGGTCGAATTTCTACTAAGTCCCTGTTTCTTTCAGTTTCAAGTGCCCATGTTCATCGTGCCGTAAGTCCGCATCCATAGCTCCGATTCATGCATATGGCATATCAAAATGTTCATCTCAGAGAGCACATCATTTCATTCCATTGCATCATTTTCATTTGAGTTCATCTTGATGCCCGAAATGCTGTTAGAAGAGGGCTACTTGAGATAATTGTCAGATCTGCTACTCCATTTAGATATTTGTCATTTTTGCCATGATTATTGTGTGCATGATATGCCCATGAGTTCTACATATGTTTTGTTAAGGGTTTTGTCATCTTTCCAGAGGTGCAACCCATGTATTTTTGTGATGTGTGTGGTGACTAGCACGAGCTTGCCAAGTGAGGCACTTGGTAATTCTGTTTTCAGGGACTTAGCATTTCCACCATGTCCTTGACCTGTTTATCTCATGATGCCATATGTTCATGTTGTTTCCTAGTGATCCGTGCCTCTTTTGAGGATGATCAGTAAGGATGTTTTGTTAATATTGTAGTGCTATATCCATCCATGTCTTTGTTTGCAATTATGGAGCAACCTAGCCTGAGTCCATCGAGCTCTACTGCTACTTTGTGAATCTGGGCAGATTGTCAACTTGTTTGCAATTTTGCCGATGATGTTGTAGTTGATCCGTGCTTGCTATGCTATTGTTCTTGCCATGTCTAGCTTGCATTTTGTGTATTCTTTAGGGGTGTATGCTTAGCTTATGATGACTTGCCCCGTAGTGAGTGCATCGAGCTCGTAAACATGCCTACTTAAGATATGTTTCAGCATGTGCCAGTTTTCACTAAGTCCGAAAACTGATTATGCTTTTGCTATGTTCACATGCTTGCAAATGTATTTTATGATCCCTTTTGGCTCAAGGTCACTAAGGGACTTTTGTTAAGCTCTTTGAGTAGCTCCATTCCATGCTTTACTTTCCCATGTTCAGGTCCTGTACTATGTAGTTTTGATGCTCCGAAGAGTGCTATCTGATCTGAAATTCCAGACAAGTGTTAATTTCACTAAGTATGAGATCGGTTTGTCATATGCATTTTTTCCATGCTTGTTTGAACCTGTTAATGGATGAATTGGCCGTAGCTCAGTGCTAGACTTTTGTTAAGCATCTTGAATGCATCCCTGCCATGTATTTTGTTTGATCCTTGCATCATCTTGTTTGATCCTTGCACGTGGTTGATTATGTCCTTGTTGCTTGTTTGTCTTGTTTGGGTAGAGCCGGGAGACGAGTTCGCTAACGAGGAGCCCGTTGAGTTTGCTTTCGAGGATCCAGTCAACTCTGACAACTGTGCAGGCAAGATGATCATACCCTCGAAATCACTACTATCTTTGCTATACTAGTTTGCTCGCTCTTTTGCTATGCCAATGCTATGATGCCTACCATTTGCTTTCAAGCCTTCCAAATTTCCATGTCAAACCTCTAACCCACCATGTCCTAGCAAACCGTTGATTGGCTATGTTACCGCTTTGCTCAGCCCCTCTTATAGCGTTGCTAGTTGCAGGTGAAGATTGGAGGCCGTTCCTTGTTGGAACATTTATTTACTTGTTGGGATATCATTATATACTTGGTAAAGGGTGGAAGGCTCGGCCTCTCGCCTAGTGTTTTGTTCCACTCTTGCTGCCCTAGTTTCCGTCATATCGGTGTTATGTTCCCGGATTTTGCGTTCCTTACGCGGTTGGGTTATAATGGGAACCCCTTGATAGTTCGCCTTGATTAAAGCTTTTCCAGCAATGCCCAACCTTGGTTTTACCATTCGCCATCTAGCCTCTTTTTCCCTTGGTTTTCCGGAGCCTGAGGGTCATCTTATTTAACCCCCCCGGGCCAGTGCTCCTTTGAGTGTTGGTACGAACTGAGCTGCCTGCGGGGCCACCTCGGGGAAACTTGAGGGTTCGTTTTACTCGTAGCTAGTCTCATCTGAGTGTGCCCTCAGAACGAGATATGTGCAGCTCCTATCGGGATTTGTCGGCACATTTGGGCGGTGTTGCTGGTCTTGTTTTAACCTGTCGAAGTGTCTTGAAGAACCGAGATACCGAGTCTGATCGGAACGTCTTGGGAGGAGGTCTATTCCTTTGTTGACCGTGAGAGCTTGTCATGGGCTAAGTTGGGACTCCCCTGCAGGGATTTGAACTTTTGAAAGCCGTGCCCGCGGTTATGTGCAGATGGGAATTTGTTAATGGCCGGTTGTAGATAACTTGAACCTTAACTTAATTAAAATGAATCAACTGAGTGTGTTACCGTGATGGCCTCTTCTCGGCGGAGTCCGGGAAGTGTACACGGTGTTGGAGTAATGCTTGCGCAGGTTGTCCTCTAGTTTCTCGCTCGCGCTTTGCCTCCTCTTCTCGCTCTCTTTTGCGAATAAGTTAGCCACCATATTTTGCTAGTCGCTTGCTGCAGCTCAACATATATTTACCTTGCCTTACCTATAAGCTTAAATAGTCTTGATTGCGAGGGTGTGAGATTGCTGAGTCCCTGTGGCTCACAGATTACTATTACACCAGATGCAGGGCCTGATGATTCCGCTCCAGGAGACGCGCTTGAGCTCAAGTGGGAGTTCGACGAGGACTCTCAACGTTACGATGTTTCTTTTCCTGATGATCAGTAGTGGTGCCCAGTTGGGGGTGATCAGGACCGTGTCTCTTGTTGGGTTATCTTCTATTTTGGCGCCGTAGTCGGGCCATGAGTGTTTGGATGATGTAATGTTATTTATGTACTTGATTGACGTGGCGAGTGTAAGCCAACTATGTTATCTCCCCTTTTATTATCTATATTACATGGGATGTTGTGAAGATTGCCTAACTTGCGACATATGCCTTCAATGCGATTATGCCTCTAAGTCGTGCCTCGACACGTGGGAGATATAGTCGCATCGATGGTGTTACAAGTTGGTATCAGAGCCTTCCCCGACCTTAGGAGCCCCATTGCTTGATCGTTATTAGCGGCCGAGTCGTGTCTAGAAAAATGTTTTGAGTCATTTAGGAATTATATATCGGAGAGTTTAGGAATTCTTTTTACTTCCCAGTCTCCTCATCGCTCTGGTAAGGCATCCTGACGTAGAGTTTTGACTCTTCTCTTCTCAAATTTCACTAAAAAAATTTTAGGATCACGCGGGTATCTTGGAATCGTTCCGATGGTTTTATGATGAGAACATTGTCTTGGTGCCTCCTGTCAGGGGTTTTGTGGAAGTGTCCTGGGGAGTTGAGCTCTGAGGTGTTGTCTTCATAATCTTATCATTGCAGTTCTGGAATACCTGAGTCTAGGACGCCGACATCGAAAATCTCTTTTATGCAGTTCGTTGGTGAGATAACCTCGACGCCACCCAGTACTGGGGCGGGAGTTCGGGAGTATCGCCATAACTTGTGTAACAGATGCTTTTCGAAGGTTGAGGTAGATGGTTTCCGAAGGTTTCTTGGTTATGTGTTGAAGGATGGATAGAGCTGGATGTAGGATTTGCTAGTTTGGGTGAGATATTATGCTTCCCCTGTATCCCCAACACCTGATTGCATAACCGGAAAGGTTCGGGAGTTTCATAGGTGGGAATTCTAGTAGCTCTAGTTCTTCTTCCACGGATATTGGTTTGAGATTGGGATTTCTTACCGATTATTCGTTCTTGATCCGTACCTTGTTGATTTATTTCTCTACCTTAATTCTACGTGGCTTCTCAATTTATGGATATGTGACCATTTCAAGAGGAATGCATTCGTTCATTTTGTTCGGATGTGAAGACTATATGTTGCAATTTTCATTCCGTTGGATTCAGCTTCAATATTTGTCTATCAATGTGCTAATGGATGTCAACCTCTTTAGGATGGCTCCTCCAACGCGCACGACTCCGAATCCTGATCCGCCACCACCTCCACCTCCTCCGGAGGCATGGCAAGCTGTGATGGCCGCAACCAATGCAAACACACAGTTGATCATGCAAATTCTTCAAGAGCGCAATCAAGGCAACAATTAGAACCACTTTGCTACACTCAACCAGTTCCTTGCTAACGGGCCAAAGACTTTCAGCAATTGTGTTGAGGCAACCGATGCTGACGATTGGCTAGTGGATCTGTGCAAGCATTTCGAGTGCAGTAACGTCAGGCCTGAGGACTTTGTCAAGTTCTCTTCCTTCCAATTCAAAGATCAAGCTGCAGAATGGTTCCAACAGTACAAGGATTCCAGAGGTGGACGTGTTATCACTTGGGATGAATTCCGTCAAGATTTCAGGGCTCATCATATTCCTCAGAGCGTGGTTGAAAGCAAGCGTGAGGAATTCCGCAACCTGAAGCAAGGCTCTTTGTCTGTCTATGACTACAACAAGTTGTTCCAGAAGCTCGCCCACTTTGCTAAGCAGGACGTTCCTGATGAGAAGAGCATGATATACTAGTTCAGGGGTGGTCTCAGAGAAGAAATTTAGCTAGCTCTTGTTCTCTTCGAGCCCTTGAGATACGATGAGTTCTACAACATGGCATTGAAGCAAGAGGCTGCTCAGTTGAGGTGTGATGCTTCCAAGAAGCGATTCAGAGATGTTACTCCTTCTTTCTCTACTCAAGTGGCCAAGCAGCAGAAGTATTGGCTTCCTCCTCCTCCGTTCCGTCAGCCGTATCAGCAGAAGAGCAAAGGTGGCAGTGGATCTTCCCACCCACCTAACCCTGGCTTTCAGAACAAGACTTCGTCTCAAGCTCCAAGATCGAGTGCTCCGTATTACCATCCGCTTTCAGAGGTCGCGTGTAACAAGTGCCAACAAAAGGGTCACTATGCCAACAAGTGTTTCAACCAGAGGCATTTTCCTCCTCCTCCTGTCAGATTGGCAAGTACAGCTATGGTCAAGCATAACCCCAAGCACACCAAGGTCAACTTGATGAATGCAGCTCAGGTAGAGGATTCATCAGATGTCATCATGGGTAACCTTTCAGTTAACGATATTCCTACAAAAGTACTTTTTGACTCTGGTGCATCGCATTCCTTCATGTCATTCCCATTTGCATCAGAGAACAATTTTAGTACTAAGGATTTACCTAGAGCTATGCAAGTTGTCTCTCCGGCTAAGCGACTGAGTTCTAGTATGATGGTTCCGGATATTTCTATCATGATGGGTGATTTCAAGTTTCTGGCTTCTCCAATGATCCTTGGTAACTCGGATATTGATCTTATTCTCGGAATGGATTGGCTTTCTAAGCACAAGGCTCAGCTTGATTGTGCAGCCAGGCAGATTCAATTGACTCATTCGTCTGAGGATGTAATTATTTTTGCTGCTCGGGATAATACCATACGTCTGTTTTCTCTCAATGAGAAGGGTGAACTAGATGCTATCTCGCAAATTCCAGTCGTTTGCGAATATCAAGACGTCTTTCCAGAAGAGCTTCCAGGAATGCCTCCGCACCGGCCAGTTGAATTCGTTATTGATCTTGAGCCCGGTACGGAACCTGTGTGCAAGCATCCTTACAAGCTCGGACCTGAAGAGTTGAAGGAGCTGAAGAAGCAACTCGATATTCAAGAGAAAATGGGTCTCATCCGGCCTAGTTCTTCTTCATGGGGTTGTGGTGTTCTTTTTGGGAAGAAGAAGGATGGAACGGACCGACTTTGTGTTGATTACCGTCCATTGAATAAGAATACCATCAAGAACAAATACCCACTTCCCAACATCAACGAGCTGTTCGAACAACTCAAAGGTGCCCAAGTATTCTCCAAGCTTGATCTTCGTATGGGTTATCATCAGATTCGAATCCGTGAGCAAGATATTCCCAAGACGGCTTTCAGGACAAGTTATGGTTCATATGAATACACTGTCATGTCTTTTGGCCTCGTCAACGCTCCTCCGACGTTCTCTCGCATGATGAACTTCATCTTCAACGCCTACACCAATGACTTCAGTTTGGTCTATCTCAACGACATTCTGGTTTTCTCCAAGAACAAGAAAGATCATGCCAAGCACTTGCGTTTGGTACTCGATAAGCTGAGGGAACATCAGTTCTACGACAAGTTCTCCAAATGTGAATTTTGGCTCGATGAGGTTCTTTATCTTGGTCATATCATCTCTGCCAAGGGCATTGCCATGAATCCTGAGAAGGTGTCTGCAATTGCGCATTGGGAACCTCCTCAGAACATGAAGCAACTCCGTAGCTTCCTCGGTCTCGCAAGCTATTGTCGAAGATTCGTTGAAAACTTTTCTATGATCGCGAAGCCTCTCTCTAATCTTCTCCAGAAGCATGTCAAGTATGTTTGGTCTCCGGAGTGTGACATTGCTTTCAACACTTTGAAACAGAAATTGATCACTGCTCCAGTTCAGACTCCGCTTGATGAATCCAAGCCATACGAGGTCTTTTGTGATGCCTCTCTCCAAGGTCTTGGCGCAGTATTGATGCAAGAGAAGAAAGTTGTTTCTTATACCTCTCGCCAGTTGAAGCCTAATGAGAAGAACTACCCCACTCATGATCTCGAGTTGGCGGCAGTTGTGCATGCTCTTTTGACTTGGAGACATCTCTTATTGGGAAGAAAAGTGGACATTTTCACTAATCACAAGAGTCTCAAGTACATCTTCACTCAGCCTAATCTCAACCTCAGGCAAACTCGATGGGTCGAAATGATTCAAGAGTATAATCCGAGTATCGAGTATACTCCAGGCAAGGCCAATGTGATTGCTGACGCATTGAGAAGGAAAGCTTATTGTAACAGTCTAATTCTCAAGCCTTATCAACTCGAGCTTTGTGAAGCTTTCCGCAAACTTAATCTGCAAGTTGTTCCTCAAGGTTTCCTTGCCAACCTTCAAGTCTCTCCTACCTTGGAAGACCAGATTCGCCAAGCTCAGCTTCTTGATGCTATGGTGAAAAAGGTGAAGATTGGGATTGCCAAGAGTCAACCCAAGTACAAGTGCTACCGCCTTGATGACAAGGACACTCTCTTCTTTGAGGATCGTATTGTTGTACCCAAAGGTGACCTCCGTAAAGTGATCATGAACGAGGCTCACAATTCTCTCCTCTCCATCCACCCTGGGAGCACGAAGATGTATCAGGACCTTAAGCAGGCTTATTGGTGGACTCGAATGAAGCGCGAGATTGCTCAATTCGTGAATGAATGTGATGTCTGCAGAAGAGTGAAGGCAGAACACCAAAGGCCAGCTGGTCTCCTCCAACCTCTTGCCATTCTAGAATGGAAGTTTGACCACATTGAAATGGACTTCGTGACTGGGTTTCCAAAGTCCAAGCGTGGCAATGATGCTATATTAGTTGTCATCGACAAACTCACCAAAGTGGCTCATTTTCTGCCTATCAAAGAGTCAATCACTGCAGCTCAATTGGCGGAACTCTATACCTCTCGGATTGTCTCTCTGCACGGTATTCCACAAGTGATCTCTTCAGACCGTAGCAGCATCTTTACCTCAAAGTTTTGGGATTCTTTTTAGAATGCCATGGGTACCAACATCTGCTTCAGCACAGCTTTTCATCCTCAAACTAGTGGACAAGTCGAGCGTGTCAACCAGATTCTTGAAGATATGCTCAGGGCTTGTGTGATCTCCTTCGGCATGAAGTGGGAGGATTGTCTTCCTTATGATGAATTCTCCTACAACAACAGTTTTCAAGCAAGTTCGGGCAAGGCCCCATTTGAAATTTTGTATGGCAGGAAGTGCCGTACCCCTCTCAACTGGTCTGAAACCGGTTAACGTCAGCTTTTGGGCAATGACTTAATCACAGAGGCAGAGGAAATGTGCAAAGTCATTCGTGATAACCTCAAAGCAGCCCAATCCTATCAGAAGAGCTACTATGATAGTAAGCACCGTGATTTGGCTTTCGAGATCGGAGATCATGTTTACCTCCGCGTCTCTCCTATGAAAGGTACTCGTCGCTTTGGTATCAAAGGCAAGCTTGCCCCCAGATACGTGGGACCTTTCAAGATTGTCAGCAAGAGAGGTGACCTCGCCTATCAACTCGAGCTTCCTTCAAACTTTGCAAATGTTCATGACGTGTTCCATGTCTCTCAGCTCCGAAAGTGCTTCAAGACTCCTGACCGCACCGTCAACTTCGAGGACATTGAGCTCCAAGAAGATCTCTCCTATCGTGAGCACCCAGTTGCTATTCTTGAAGAGACTGAACGCAAGACTCACAACAAGTCAATCAAATTTCTCAAAGTCAAGTGGTCACACCATTCCGACCGTGAAGCTACCTGGGAATGCGAGGATCACCTCCATTCTGAGTACTTGGCGTTCTTTCAGTCCTAGATCTCGGGACGAGATCCTTTCGTAGTGGTGGAGTGTTGTAACACCCCGGATGTAACTTTCCCAATTTGTACTCCAACTCTTGCCGTTTCCGGCGTTAAGTTATTTTACTTTCTCGGGTTCGGGTCTTTGTCTCCGCGTGTTGTTATCGTTGTCATGCATCTCATATCTTGTCATCATTTGCATTGCATTTGCATACGTGTTCGCCTCATGCATTCGAGCATTTTCCCCGTTGTCCGTTTTGCATTCCTGCACTTCGTTCTCCTCCGGTGGTCATTTATACCTTTCTTTCGTGTGTGGGGATTAAACATTTCCGGATTGGACCGAGACTTGCCAAGTGGCCTTGGTTTACTACCGGTAGACCGCCTGTCAAGTTTCGTATCATTTGGACTTCGTTTGATACTCCAACGGTTAACCGAGGGACCGAAAAGGCCTCGTGTGTGTTGCAGCCCAACACCCCTCCAATTTGGCCCAAAACCCACCAAAACCCTCTCCATCACCTAGAGCGTTCGATCACGATCGCGTGGCCGAAAACTGCACCTCATTTGGACTCTCCTACCTCCTCCTATGCCTATTTAAATATCCCCGAAAATCTCCTTCTCCTCCCCCCCCAAAAACCCTAGATCCACTCGTCATCGCGCGCCACCGGACACTTTCCCCGCCGACGGACACGTCCGAATTCCGCCGCCGCCGCCATGTGGCATCACGCCATTCGTCCGCGCCCGGTCCCCAGATCGCCGCGTCGCCCGGGCCCGGGAAGCCCAAGGCCGTCCCCCGTGGCCCATCTCCCCCACGCCGTGCCGCGAAGCCGCCCGAGGCGTCGCCCGACCCCGCTCGCCGGCCCCGCCGCCTCCGCCGCAGCACCATCTCCACCGCCACACCATCTCTGCCCCGCCGCCTCGGCTTCCGCAGCCGCCGCCCGTCTCTGCCGCGGCCGGCCAGCTCCCTCCTCCGGCCAGATCCGGTCAAGGAGCGACCGGATCCGGCGCCCCCAACCTCGCCGGCCGCCGTCTTCGTCTTCTCCGGCGAGCAGCGCCACCGCCTCGTTTTGCATGCCCGGGTCAAACCCTAGATCCGGAGGTCGAATTTCTACTAAGTCCCCATTTCTTTCAGTTTCAAGTGCCCATGTTCATTGTGCCGTAACTCCGCATTCGTAGCTCCGATTCATGCATATAGCATATCAAAATGTTCATCTCAGAGAGTACATCATTTCGTTCCATTGCATCATTTTCATTTGAGTTCATCTTGATGCCCGAAATGCTGTTAGAAGAGGGCTACTTGAGATAATTGTCAGATCTGCTACTCCATTTAGATATTTGTCATTTTTGCCATGATTATTGTGTGCATGATATGCCCATGAGTTCTACATATGTTTTGTTAAGGGTTTTGTCATCTTTCCAGAGGTGCAACCCATGTATTTTTGTGATGTGTGTGGTGACTAGCACGAGCTTGCCAAGTGAGGCACTTGGTAATTCTATTTTCAGGGACTTAGCATTTCCACTAAGTCCTTGACCTGTTTATCTCATGATGCCATATGTTCATGTTGTTTCCTAGTGATCCGTGCCTCTTTTGAGGATGATCAGTAAGGATGTTTTGTTAATATTGTAGTTCTCTATCCATCCATGTCTTTGTTTGCAATTATGGAGCAACCTAGCTTGAGTCTATCGAGCTCTACTTTTGCTACTTTGTGAATCTGGGCAGATTGTCAACTTGTTTGCAATTTTGCCGATGATGTTGTAGTTGATCCGTGTATGCTATGCTATTGTTCTTGCCATGTCTAGCTTGCATTTTGTATATTCTTGAGGAGTGTATGCTTAGATTATCATGACTTGCTCCGTAGTGAGTGCATCGAGCTCGTAAACACGCCTACTTGAGATATGTTTCAGCATGTGCCAGTTTTCACTAAGTCCGAAAACTGATTATGTTTTTGCTATGTTCACATGCTTGCAAATGTATTTTATGATCCCTTTTGGCTCAAGGTCACTAAGGGACTTTTGTTAAGCTCTTTGAGTAGCTCCATTCCATGCTTTACTTTCCCATGTTCAGGTCCTGTAGTATGTAGTTTTGATGCTTCGAAGAGTGCTATCTGATCTGAAATTCTAGACAAGTGTTAATTTCACTAAGTATGAGATCGGTTTGTCATATGCATTTTTTCCATGCTTGTTTGAACCTGTTAATGGATGAATTGGCCGTAGCTCAGTGCTAGACTTTTGTTAAGCATCTTGGATGCATCCCTGCCATGTATTTTGTTGCCAGGTCTGGGTGCTGTAGCTTGCTCATCTCATTGCATTCAGATGGCTAGTTGCTGTAAATCGCAGACTGGTGCCAATTTTGAATCGCTTGCCATTTCCAAACCGTAACTCCGATTCTGGCGTTCTTTATATTGTTATCAAGAGATTTCATCTCATCTTTCCAGTGGAATACTTGGATTTCCAAGTTGAGGCCAGGTTAATGCATTCCCTGTCACATCTTGCATATGCATCCCACATCGCATCCCGCATAGCATATCATCCTTGCATCATCTTGTTTGATCCTTGCACGTGGTTAATTGTGTCCTTGTTGCTTGTTTGTCTTGTTTGGGTAGAGCCGGGAGACGAGTTCGCTAATGAGGAGCCCGTTGAGTTTGCTTTCGAGGATCCAGTCAACTCTGACAACTGTGCAGGCAAGATGATCATACCCTCGAAATCACTACTATCTTTTCTATGCTAGTTTGCTCGCTCTTTTGCTATGCCAATGCTACGATGCCTACCATTTTCTTTCAAGCCTTCCAAATTGCCATGTCAAACCTCTAACCCACCATGTCCTAGCAAACCGTTGATTGGCTATGTTACCGCTTTGCTCAGCCCCTCTTATAGCGTTGCTAGTTTTGCAGGTGAAGATTGGAGGCTGTTCCTTGTTGGAACATTTATTTACTTGTTGGGATATTATTATATTGCTATGTTATCTTAATGCATCTATATACTTGGTAAAGGGTGGAAGGCTCGGCCTCTCGCCTAGTTTTTTGTTCCACTCTTGCCGCCCTAGTTTCCGTCATATCGGTGTTATGTTTCCGGATTTTGCGTTCCTTACGCGGTTGGGTTATAATGGAAACCCCTTGATAGTTCGCCTTGATTAAAGTTTTTCCAGCAATGCCCAACCTTGGTTTTACCATTCGCCACCTAGCCTCTTTTTCCCTTGGGTTTCCGGAGCCCGAGGGTCATCTTATTTAAACCCCCCCGGGCCAGTGCTCCTCTGAGTGTTGGTCCGAACTGAGCTGCCTGCGGGGCCACCTCGGGGAAACTTGAGGGTTGGTTTTACTCGTAGCTAGTCTCATCTGAGTGTGCCCTAAGAACGAGATATGTGCAGCTCCTATCGGGATTTGTCTGCACATTCGGGCGGTGTTGTTGGTCTTATTTTAACCTGTCGAAGTGTCTTGAAGAACCGAGATACCAAGTCTGATCGGAACGTCTTGGGAGGAGGTCTATTCCTTCGTTGACTGTGAGAGCTTGTCATAGGCTAAGTTGGGACTCCCCTGCAGGGATTTGAACTTTCGAAAGTCGTGCCCGCGGTTATGGGCAGATGGGAATTTGTTAATGTCCGGCTGTAGATAACCTGAACCTTAACTTAATTAAAATGAATCAACTGAGTGTGTTACCGTGATGGCCTCTTCTCGGCGGAGTCCGGGAAGTGGACACGGTGTTGGAGTAATGCTTGCGCAGGTTGTCCTCTAGTTTCTCGCTCGCGCTTTGCCTCCTCTTCTCGCTCTCTTTTGCGAACAGGATAGCCACCATATATGCTAGTCGCTTGCTGCAGCTCCACATATATTTACCTTGCCTTACCTATAAGCTTAAATTGTCTTGATCGCGAGGGTGCGAGATTGCTAAGTCCCTGTGGCTCACAGAATTACTATTACACCAAATGCAGGGCCTGATGATTCCGCTCCAGGAGACGCGCTCGAGCTCAAGTGGGAGTTCGACGAGGACTCTCAACGTTACTATGTTTCTTTTCCTGATGATCAGTAGTGGTGCCCAGTTGGGGGTGATCGGGACCGTGTCGCTTGTTGGGTTATCTTCTATTTTGGCGCCGTAGTCGGCCCATGAGTGTTTGGATGATGTAATGTTATTTATGTACTTGATTGACGTGGCGAGTGTAAGCCAACTATGTTATCTCCCCTTTTATTATCTATATTACATGGGATGTTGTGAAGATTGCCTAACTTGCGACATATGCCTTCAATGCGATTATGCCTCTAAGTCGTGCCTCGACACGTGGGAGATATAGTGGCATCGAGGGTGTTACAGTCTTCACATAGTTGCATAATTATTCGACTACACATTGATCTGCACTTATATCTTTCAGAGTAGTTTGTCATTTGCTCTAGTGCTTCATTTATATCCTTTTAGACCACGGCGGTGGTTTTATTTTGAAGAAATAGATGAACTCTTGTGCTTCACTTATATTATTTTGAGAGTCTTTAGAATAACATGGTAGTTTTCTTTAGTTATGAAACTAGTCCTAATATGATGGGCATCCAAGATGGGTATAATAAAAACTTTCATATAGAGTGCATTAAATACTATGAGAAGTTGGATACTTGATAATTGTTTTGAGATATAAAGATGATAATATTAGAGTCATGCTAGTTGAGTAGTTGTGGAAGTGAGAAATACTTGTGTTTAAGTTTTCAAGTCCCATAGCATGCATGTATGGTAAACGTTGTGTGACAAATTTGAAGCATGAGGTGTTCTTTGATTGCTTTCCTTATGAGTGGCGGTCAGGGACGAGCGATGGTAATTTCCTACCAATCTATCCCCCTAGGAGCATGCGCATAGTTCTTGGTTTTGATGACTTGTAGATTTTTGCAATAAGTATGTGAGTTCTTTATGACTAATGTTGAGTCCATGGATTATACGCACTCTCACCCTTCCATCATTGCTAGCCTCTTCGATACCGTGCATTGCCTTTTCTCACCTCGAGAGTTCGTGCAAACTTCGCCGGTGCATCCAAACCACGTGATATGATACGCTCTATCACACATAAGCCTCCTTATATCTTCCTCAACACAGCCACCATACGTACCACTTATGGCATTTCCATAGCCATTCCGAGATATAATGCCATGCAACTTTCCACCGTTCCATTTATTATGACACGCTCCGTTATTGTCATATTTCTTTGCATGATCATGTAGTTGACATCATATTTGTGGCAAAGCCGCCTTTTCTTTCATACATGTCACTCTTGATTCATTGCACATCCCGGTATACCGCCGGAGGCATTCACATAGAGTCATATTTTGTTCTAAGTATCGAGTTGTAATTCTTGAGTTGTAAGTAAATAAAAGTGTGATGATCTTCATTATTAGAGCATTGTCCCATGTGAGGAAAGGATGATGGAGACTATGATTCCCCCAGAAGTCGGGATGAGACTCCGGATGAAAAAAAGGGGGCCAAAGAAGCCCAAATAAAAAAAGAGGCCATAAAAAATGAGAAGGCCCAAACAAAAAAATGAGAGAAAAAGTGAGAAGGGGCAATGTTACTATCCTTTTTCCACACTTGTGCATCAAAGTAGCACCATGAACTTCATGATAGAGAGTCTCTTATGTTGTCACTTTCATATACTAGTGGGAACTTTACATTATAGAACTTGGCTTGTATATTCCAATGATGGGCTTCCTCAAAATGCCCTAGGTCTTCGTGAGCAAGCAATTTGTATGTACACCCACTTAGTTTCTTTTGTTGAGCTTTCATATATTTATAGCTCTAGTTCATCCGTTGCATGGCAATCCCTACTCCTTGCATTGACATCAATTGATGGGCATCTCCATAGCCCATTGATTAGCCGCGTCAATGTGAGACTTTCTCCTTTTTTGTCTTCTCACACAACCTCCATCATCATATTCTATTCCACGCATAGTGTTATGTCCATGGCTCGCGCTCATATATTGCGTGAAAGTTGAAAGAGTTTGAAAAGGCTAAGTATGAAACAATTGCTTGGCTTGTCATCGGGGTTGTGCATGATGGGAGAATTTTGTGTGACAAAAATGAAGCATGGCCAAACTATATGATTTTGCAGGGATGAGCTTTCTTTGGCTATGTTATTTTGAGAAGACATAATTGCTTGGTTAGTATGCTTGAAGTATTATTATTATTAGGTCAATATTAAACTTTTGTCTTGAATCTTTTGGATTTGAACATTCATGGTACAATAAAGAGAATTACATTGAAAAAATATGTTAGGTAGCATTCGACATCAAAATTTCAGTTTTTATCATTTACCTACTCAAGGACGAGCGGGAATTAAGCTTGCGGATGCTTGATACGTCTCCAACGTATCTATAATTTTTGATTGTTCCATGCTATTATATTATCCGTTTAGGATGTTTTATATGCATTTATATGCTATTTTATATGATTTTTGGGACTAACCTATTAACCTAGAGCCCAGTGCCAATTTCTGTTTTCCCTTGTTTTTGAGTTTTACAGAAAAGGAATACCAAACGGAGTGCAATTGACGTGCCAATTTTTGATGATTTTTTATGGACCAAAAGAAGCCCCCGGAGTAAAAGAGTTGGGCCAAAAGAGTCTCGGGCCCTACCCCCCCCCCGGGCGCGCCGCCCTATCTCGTGGACGACTCGGGGACCCCCTAAATTATTCCCAATGCCAAAAATTCCTATAAATACAGAAACCTCCAGAAAATAACCTAGATCTGGAGTTCCGCCGCCGCAAGCCTCTGTAGCCACCGAAAACCAATCTAGACCCGTTCCGGCACCCTGCCGGAGGGAATCCCTCTCCGGTAGCCATCTTCATCATCCCGGTGCTCTCCATGACGAGGAGGGAGTAGTTCACCCTCGGGGCTGAGGGTATGTACTAGTAGCTATGTGTTTGATCTCTCTCTCTCTCGCGTTCTTGATTTTGGCACGATCTGGATGTATCGCGAGCTTTGCTATTATAGTTGGATCTTATGATGTTTCTCCCCCTCTGCTCCCTTGTGATTTATTGAGTTTTCCCTTTGAATTTATCTTATCAGATTGAGTCTTTAAGGATTTGAGAACACTTGATGTATGTCTTGCATCTGCTTATCTGTGGTGACAATGGCATATTCATGTGATCCACTTGATGTATGTTCTGGTGATCAACTTGCGAGTTTCATGACCATGTGAACTTATGCATAGGGGTTGGCACATGTTTTTGTCTTTACCGTCTGGTAGAAACTTTGGGGCACTCTTTGAAGTTCTTTGTGTTGGTTGAATAGATGAATCTGAGATTGTGTGATGCATATCGTATAATCATACCCACAGATACTTGAGGTGACATTGGAGTATCTAGGTGACATTAGGGTTTTGCTTGATTTGTGTCTTAAGGTGTTATTCTAGTACGAACTCTAGGATCGGTCGAACGGAAAGAATAGCTTCGTGTTATTTTACTACGGACTCTTGAATAGATCGATCAGAAAGGATAACTTTGAGGTGGTGTCACACCCTACAATAATCTCTTCGTTTGTTCTCCGCTATTAGTGACTTTGAAACAACTCTTTGTTGCATGTTGAGGGATAGTTATATGATCCAATTATGTTATTATTGTTGAGAGAACTTGCACTAGTGAAAGTATGAACCCTAGGCCTTGTTTCAACGCATTGCAATACCGTTTTTGCTCATTTTTATCATTAGTTACCTTGCTGTTTTTATATTAGTAACATCCCAAATTTTCAATTTGGTATGTTATGCATTAGATCATCATTGCATATCATATTTTACTGCATTTTGGTTGATCCTAGAAATTCTAAGCAACTCAAGGACCCACAGAGAGAGTTGGGGATTTCGTTATTTTCATATTTGAGCTTTTCTCGAATTATGAAAAGTGGATCGCTTGATTTTAATTTTATTTCTTTGAAATATTTCTTTTATAAAACAATAAAAGAGAGAGGATAAAATGACTTCCTCAAAATAAAGAAATACCAGAGATTTAATATTAAAAACAAATAAGTTTTTTATTCGGAGTTTTATTGCTATTTTATTTGAATTAGGAAAATATGCGTTTTCCGAAATTGCATTTTAGGCCCAAATAAATGTTCACCTTGTTCATCTTATTTTTGGAGGACGGGGAAAATTTATTTCGGGATTTTTGGTGTCCGTTTAGTATTTCTTTTCTTTCTTTTTCTGCACGTCCGAATTGTTTAAAAAAACGCGAACCGACCTAACCGGGCCGTGTCCGTCTAGGACTCTCGGCCCGGCCGGCCTTATAAGCTGGGGGAGCTTCCCCTCAGCCCACCTCGCACCCCCGCCCAAAACCCTAGCCGCCCGCCCGGGCGCGCCGCCGCCGCAGCCGCACGCCGCTGCCGATAATCGCCGCCGCCGTCGGTTTTCTACGGAAAACCGATCGGTTTTCTTTAGACCCCACGGTTTTATTTTTAGTAGATTGGTTTTTTTCGGTTTAGTTATTTAGCGGATGTTCGTCCATACGTTAATTTTTACGAACGGTTTTCACCGTTGAGCCGCAGACAGCGGACGCTCGTTCGTTAGCCTGTTCGTCAGTTTTCTTTACTCGGATTTTTCCGCGATTATTTTTTATCGTGATTTCTGATCTGATTTTCGTTCTAGTTTATCTTTTCGCTCGTTTGTCGGAATCAGGCGATTCAAGCGCCTAGATCTTTGTCTCAAGGTTCTCTTTCCGTTTAACCAACTTGAACAAGCTTTTGCTACTGTAAAATTTGACCTAGGTCCAGATTAGTAAACAGATCTTGTTTCTTTCGCCGTTTGAGTTTCGTTGCTCTGTTCGATTTGATTCTTTTTGCAAACCGGAGTTCTTAAGTTGAACTTTCTGGTTAGATCTTCTTATTTGAGATTTACCCGTGTTTCTTTGCTTGAGTGCTTATGTATGCTATTGTTTGTTTGCGATAGAATCCCCGGAGTGCGAAGTGTGTTATTTGGAGTCTCTAGGTTACGCGAACCGTCAGCAAGGCAAGTAACACTTTGATCATATCCCTTTATCACCTAGTTTTTAGGCATTAGTTCCAATCCTCAAACATTGCATGGTTAGGATGCAATTAACTTGTGGGTTGGGAAGTAGTTAATGAGGTAGAACCTATTGCCCTGTTACATTCAAACCCTTGGGAGTTACTTCTATGTGTTGCTTATATTGCTATGCTATGCTCGTAGACGTGGTTTGGGTGAGTGAAATCCATGACAGATGTGAGATTGTTAACTAATGGTTCAACTTAAGGTGGCAACTTGAATACACATCTGGGTGGATTGAGGCACCTGGAGTACCCAGTGTTGCCTGTATTTTTTGGAGATCCCGGGGTTTCGTGTGATTTTCCAATGGACCGCCACCCAGGCTCAAAGGGAACTGAGATTATTCATGCTAGAAACTTCCGTGTGCAGCCACAAGCTATTATGGGCTCTAGCATAGTTGAGTAAGTTACGTGAAGCTCTTGAAGAGGTGGATCAGCAGGTAGTGGGTTGTAGGTTTGGTATGGTCTGCCTGGAGTAGAGAGTTAATGTTTCTGAAAGACTGTGTCTCGGTCATCCGTTTCTCAAACACCATGTAGTGCGAGAAATCCAACGGAGGCGATTGAGTCTTGTGGGGAAAAGTGCGCAAACCTCTGCAGAGTGTACAAACTAATCATGGTTAGCCGTGTCCCCGGTTATGGACATCTTGAGTATCTAGTACTTGGAGTATCTTAAGTATCTCATCACTCTTAAATTAATATTGTTGGGTTGATAATTACTTTAATTGGGATTGAGTTGAAGGAACCTTCTCAATGATGTTTCAACTACCATGATAGTTAAATAAAATGTATTCCTTTGTTGTAGGGAAAAATTGGCTTTTCGCAAAAATGTAACCATAGAGCTTTTCCACCAGCCAAATATGCATGTAGTGATAGCATTATTCTGTTCTTGCTCTACTGTGTTACTTTGCCAGCATATTCCATGTGCTGACCCATTTTCGGGCTGCAACGTATTATGTTGCAGACTTTTCAGACGAGGAGTAAGGTTCGTTAGGTCGTTGCCGGGCAGCTCAGCTATGCCGTTGGAGTTGATGGACTCACTTTATCTTCCAAGCCTTCCGCTGTTATCATATTAGATGGCCTTAAGCCATATTTACTGTAATAAGTTCTCTTTGGAGACATTCAATGTAATAAGTGTGTGATTGCTACTCTATTATAAATCCTTGAGTACTGTGTGTGTCAGCATTACCGATCCAGGGATGACACTGAAGCACAGAGACTTGACCGTTTGAGGTCGGGTCGCTACAAGATGGTATCAGAGCACACGTTGAGTGTAGGACACGACCACTAAGCTAAAAGCTATAGATCACTATTCTCTTCTCATTTCTGACACCTCTCCATTTTCTACTCTTTAGGATGGCAGATGGAAGGAACAAGTTTGCACAACCAGATGAAGAAGCACCTTTTGGACGACACCTGAAGGATGTCACTAGGTACCTGAATATTGGAATACCAAGCTTCACCGGGACCTACAATGCCACTTTACTAGAAGAGGAGCGATGGATGATTCAAGTTCAAGTTCAAGGAAGGACATTCACGCCAGTCACTAAACCCATAGAGTTTCCTTTGATGCACCAACCTGGAGTCTAGGAAAGAGTATGGCAGCTCACATCACCATGGGACGCATTGGAGAAGTTTACCAAAAGGAGCTTAAGGATACTATCTACCAGATTTGTGGGCGCCGAGACGAGCAATGGGAGATGATCAACGCCAGGAAGGATAGATCAATTGCAGCTTTCATCCAGGAACTAAACCAGCACATTCGACGCCAGGAGAATCAGATGTGTGCAGGCATGATAGATCTGAAGAACGCAATGACTAGGATCACGGAACTGGATGAAGAACTCAAGGCTACACGTGAAGATTATGAGGAGGAAATTGTCATACTAGTGGAGAAGAATGACGATCTGGAAAGGAAGCTGGGATTATTCCTGGGAGACCCCGCACCAGGAGGAGAAGACGAAGAACCCAAGGAGATTCGCCCAGAGGACTACATCATCATCGACGACACCGACTCCGATCTTAGTGATGGTGACTTTGAAGATGAAGCGGGAGCAGATATCATGGAGTCTTCAACTCAGGTATATTTTTAGTAGACCACCACATCAGTAGTAGTACTCCACCATGTAAATAGAGTAGTCCGAGCACTTTTGCGATAGTTCTAGACCGATTGTATGCCTTGCTTGTTTGATTGAGTGAAATGATTTGTTTGTCTCATGTGCATATGGGTAGTGCTTTCTCATTAGAACTCATTCTATTCTAATCTCTCCCCTCTAAACCCATCAGATGCCTCCAAGACGTGACCCCGGATTTGCTTTCCCACCGGAGCTCACTCAGTTGATACAGCAACAGAATACCCTGATGCAGTTGTTAGTTCAGAACCAAGGCAACAACAAAAACAACAATCCACCACCACCACCACCACCAGTTGACAACTTAGCCCGTTTCTGAGGTTGCAGCCACCGGTATTTTCCAGTAGCACCGAGCCTATAGTAGCAGATGATTGGCTCTGCAGGATTGGAAGGGAGTTAACCACTGCAGGATGTACTGATGCTGAGAAGGTGCATTTTGCCGCACATCAGTTGGATGGACCAGCAGCCTCATGGTGGGAGAATTACACTGTCACCTACCCTATAGCCACGGTGACATGGGACCAGTTTCAGCAAGCTTTCCACACAGGCCATGTCTCAACTGGAGCAATGAGTATGAAGAAGCGTGAGTTTCACAACTTACGCCAGGGGAACAGTACTGTGGCACAGTACGCGGATGAGTTTAGCAAGTTATCTCGCTATGCCCCTAATGATGTGTCCACAGATGCTGCAAAGCAGGAGAAGTTTATGGAAGGGCTGAATGATGAGATGAGCATGCAGTTGATGGTGGCAACATTCACCAACTACTAGGAGTCGGTAGATGCTATGTCTTAAGCTTGCGTTGGTTTTCCCTGAAGAGGAAGGGATGATGCAGCAGAGTAGCGTAAGTATTTCCCTCGGTTTTTGAGAACCAAGGTATCAATCTAGTAGGAGGCCACGCTCAAGTCCCTCGTACCTGCACCAAACTATAGCTACTCGCAACCAACGCGATTAGGGGTTGTCAATCCCTTCACGGTCACTTATGAGAGTGACATCTGATAAATATAATATTTTTGGTATTTTTGGTATAAAGATGCAAAGTAAAAAGTAAAAGCAAAGTAAAAAAGCAAAGCAAGATTAAAGTGATGGAGATTGATATGATGAGAATAGACCCGGGGGCCATAGGTTTCACTAGTGGCTTCTCTCAAGAGCATAAGTATTCTACGGTGGGTGAACAAATTACTGTTGAGCAATTGACAGAATTGAGCATAGTTATGAGAATATCTAGGCATGATCATGTATATAGGCATCACGTCCATGACAAGTAGACCGAAACAATTCCGCATCTACTACTATTACTCCACTCATCGACCGCTATCCAGCATGCATCTAGAGTATTAAGTTAAAAACAGAGTAACACTTTAAGCAAGATGACATGATGTAGAGAGATAAATTCATGCAATATGAAATAAACCCCATCTTGTTATCCTCGATGGCAACGATGCAATACGTGCCTTGCTGCCCCTTCTGTCACTGGGAAAGGACACCGCAAGATCGAACCCAAAGCTAAGCACTTCTCCCATGGCAAGAACTACCAATCTAGTTGGCCAAACCAAACGGATAATTTGAAGATACTTGCAAAGATAACCATTCATACATAAAATAATTCAGAGAATATTCAAATGTTATTCATAGATAGACTTGATCATAAACCCACAATTCATCGGTCTCAACAAACACACCGCAAAAAGAAGATTACATCGAATAGATCTCCACAAGAGAGGGGGAGAACTTTGTATTGAGATTCAAAGAGAGAGAAGAAGCCATCTAGCTACTAACTATGGACCTGAAGGTCAGAGGTAAACTACTCACACTTCAACGGAGGGGCTAGGATGATGTAGAAGCCCTCCGTGATGACGGCCCTCTTCCGGCGGAGCTCCGGAACAGGCCCCAAGATGGGATCTCGTGGATACAGAAAGTTGTGGCGGTGGAATTAGGTTTTTGGCTCCTATTCTGATCGTTTGGGGGTACGTATGTATATATAGGACGAAGGAGTACGTCGGTGGAGCACCGAGGGGCCCACGAGGCAGGGGGCGCGCCCTAGGGGGGGCCCACCCTCGTGACCTCCTCTTGGACTCCTTGGAGTAGGGTCCAAGTCTCCTGGATCACGTTCGGTGAGAAAATCACGTTCCCGAAGGTTTTATTCCGTTTGGACTCCGTTTGATATTCTGTTTCTCCAAAACACTGAAATAGGCAAAAAAACAGCAGTTCTGGGATGGGCCTCCGGTTAATAGGTTGGTCCCAAAAATAATATAAAAGTGGAAAATAAAGCCCAATATGGTCCAAAATAGTAGATAATATAGCATGGAGCAATAAAAAATTATAGATACGTTGGAGACGTATCAGGCATCCCCAAGCTTAATTCATGCTCGTCCTCGAGTAGGTTAATGATAAAAAGAGAATTTTTGATGCGGAGTGCTACTTGGCATAATTTCAACGCAAATCTTCTTAATTGTGATATGAATATTCAGATTCGAAAGATTCAAGACAAAAGTTTATATTGACATAAAAATAACAATACTTCAAGCATACTAACAGAGCAATTATGTCTTCTCAAAATAACATGGCCAAAGAAAGTTATCCCTACAAAATCATATAGTCTGGCTATGCTCTATCTTCACCACACAAAGTATTTAAATCATGCACAACCCGATGACAAGCCAAACAATTGTTTCATACTCTAACTTTTTCAAAACTTTTTCAATCTTCACGCGATACATGAGCGTGAGACATGGATATATCACTATAGGTGGAATAGAATGGTGGTTTTGGAGAAGACAAAAAGGAGGGGAAGATAGTCTCACATCAACTAGGCGTATCAACGGGCTATGGAGATGCCCATCAATGGATATCAATGTGAGTGAGTAGGGATTGCCATGCAACGGATGCACTAGAGCTATAAATGTATGAAAGCTCAACAAAAGAAACTAGTGGGTGTGCATCCAACTTGCTTTCTCATGAAGACCTAGGGCAATTTGAGGAAGCCCATCATTGGAATATACAAGCCAAGTTCTATAATGTAAAATTCCCACTAGTATATGAAAGTGATAACATGAGAGACTCTCTACTATGAAGATCATGGTGCTACTTTGAAGCACAAGTGTGGTAAAAGGATAGTAGCATCGCCCCTTTTTATTTATTTTCTCTTTTTTGGGCCTTCTTTTTTTTCTTTGGCCTTTCTCTTTTTTTTTGGGACAATGCTCTATTAAATGATGATCATCACACTTTTATTTATTTACAACTCAATGATTGCAACTCGATTCTAAAACAAAGTATGACTCTATATGGATGCCTCCGGCGGTGTACCGAGATATGCAATGAATCAAGAGTGACAAGTATGAAGAAATTATGAACAGTGGCTTTGCCACAAATACTATGTGAACTACATGATCATGCTAAGCAATATGACAATGATGAATGTATCATGATGAACTAGATGGTGGAAAGTTGCATGGCAATATATCTCGGAATGGCTATGGAAATGCCATAATAGGTAGGTATGTTGGCTGTTTTGAGGAAGGTATATGGTAGGTGTATGATACTGGCGAAAAGTGTGCGGTATTAGAGAGGCTAGCAAAGGTGGAAGGGTGAGAGTGCATATAATCCATGGACTCAACATTAGTCATAAAGAACTCATATACTTATTGCAAAAATCTAGAAGTTATCAAAGCAAAGTATTACGTGCATGCTCCTAGGGTGATAGATTGGTAGGAAAATACCATCGCTCATCCCCGACCGCCACTCATAAGGAAGACAATCAATAAATAAATCATGCTCCGACTTCATCACATAACGGTTCACCATACGTGCATGCTACGGGAATCACAAACTTTAACACAAGTATTCTTTAAATTCACAACTACTCAACTAGCATGACTTGAATATTATCACCTCCATATCTAAAAACAATTATCATGCTTCAATCTTTTCTTAGTATTCAACACACTCAAAAGAAAGTTTGACAAATCTTGAATACCAAGCATATTATTATTAAGCAAATTACCATGCTATTAAGAGACTCTCAAAATAATTTAAGTGAAGCATGAGAGATCAATAGTTTATTTAAAACAAATCCACCACCGTGCGCTAAAAGATCTAAGTGAAGCACATAGAGCAAAATTATAACGCTCAAAAGATATAAGTGAAGCACATAGAGCAAAATTATAACACTCAAAAGATATAAGTGAAGCACATAGAGCAAAACTACATAGCTCAAAAGATATAAGTGAAGCACATAGAGTATTCTATCAAATTTTAATTCATGTATGGCTCTCTCAAAAGGTGTGTACAGCAAGGATGATTCTGGCATACTAAGACACAAATAATACAAGACGCTCCAAGCAAAACACATATCATGTTGGTGAATAAAAATATAGCTCGAAGTAAATTATCGATGGAAGTGGACGAAAGAGGGGATGCCTTCCGGGGCATCCCCAAGCTTTGACTTCTTGGTGTCCTTGGATTATCTTGGGGGTGCCATGGGCATCCCCAAGATTAGGCTCTTGCTACTCCTTGTTCCATAATCCATCAAAAGAATTCACCCAAAACTTGAAAACTTCACAACACAAAACTCAAAATAGAAAACTCGTGAGCTCCGTTAGCGAAAGAAAATAAAAGACCACTTCAAGGTACTGTAATGGACTCATTATTTATTTATATTGGTGTTAAACCTACTGTATTCCAACTTCTCTATGGATTATAAACTATTTTACTAGCCATAGATTCATCAAAATAAGCAAACAACACACGAAAAACAGAATCTGTCAAAAACAGAACAGTCTGTAGTAATCTGTAGCTAACGCAATATCTGGAACCCCAAAAATTCTAAAATAAATTGCTGAACGTGAGGAATTTATCTATTAATCATATTCAAAAATAATTAACTGAATATCACTCTTCAAATAAAAATGACAGCAGTTTTCGTGAGCGCTAAAGTTTCTGTTTTTTTAAAGCAAGTTCAACAAGACTTTCCCCAAGTCTTCCCAACGGTTCTACTTGGCACAAACACTAATTAAACACAAAAAGACACAACCAAAACAGAGGCTAAATAATTTATTTATTACTAAGCAGGAGATAAAAGCAAGGAATAAAAATAAAATTGGGTTGCCTCCCAACAAGCGCTATCGTTTAACGCCCCTAGCTAGGCATAAAAGCGAGGATAGATCTAGGTTGTGCCGTAGTAATAAGATAGATCGGTGAAGCTCATTTCATATTCTCTATGTTCAGCAGCAAGTTTTATTTGAGGCAAGCAAAAGTAATAAAAAGGGCTAAATTTAATAGGACAAAAGTCCCCAAGATCAATTTTAGGAGGTATAGGTTCCTCTTTCGGTCCTTCGTGTTGTACAACCAATTCATCATTATAAGCATTCTTTTGATAGAACTTTGTGAGCCTAGACTTAAGAGAGTATCCTAGCTCATTATTTCGAATAGCCAAATCATCATTAAGTTCAGAGATTATATCAATTAAAATATTGGTTGGCACCTTTTTTCTGAGGTTTTCATTAAAAGCAACATAGTCAGGAGATTGAAAGCGCATAATTTCTTCTTGATCGAAGAGGATAGATTCTATGGGAGAACGACCAGCGTCCACCCTATAGTGCGCAAAGATTTCTTTGGCTTCTTTTATTATAAATCTTTATTCATGAGCCAAAAAGATAGTAGTGGCACGCTTAACAGAGGAATGTTCGATATTAGAAAATTCTAGGAAAACTCTTTGTATAGATGGGTGCATATGCATAAATTGCCTTTCAAGTTCAACGATAAGCATGGAAATAGCATCCGCAAGACTACTAGTTCTATGGAGAATAGAACCGCCCATAGAGGGCAAAGCACCGGCACAAGCAAAGAAATCTTGAATAACTCCTTTTCCAATAATATTACCACTACCGATTCGAAATCTTTTTGTATGGTAGGTAGGGGGTTCTTCAGCAGGAGCATCAGAATTTTCCATGATATTTTTATCGCCCATATTGGCGATAACTTCCCCAATTTCAGACATAACGACAAGCAAGCAAACTAGCACATGCGCAAACAAAAAGGCAAGCGGGCAAAAGAGGCAAATAGAGAGGGAGGATAGAGAGAGAGGGCGAATAAAACGGCAAGGGTGAAGTGGGGGAGAGGAAAACGAGAGGCAAATGGCAAATAATGTAATGTGAAAGATAGGGATTGTGATGGGTACTTGGTATGTTGACTTTTTGCGTAGACTCCCCGGCAACGGCGCCAGAAATCCTTCTTGCTACGTCTTGAGCTTGCGTTGGTTTTCCCCGAAGTGGAAGGGATGATGCAGCAGAGTAGCGTAAGTATTTCCCTCAGTTTTTGAGAACCAAGGTATCAATCCAGTAGGAGGCCACGCTCAAGTCCCTCGTACCTACACAAAACGATAGCTACTCACAACCAATGCGATTAGGGGTTGTCATTCCCTTCACGGTCACATACGAGAGTGAGATCTGATATTTTTGGTATTTTTGGTATAAAGATGCAAAGTAAAAAGTAAAAGAAAAGCAAGATTAAAGCGATGGAGATTGATATGATGAGAATAGACCCGGGGGCCATAGGTTTCACTAGTGGCTTCTCTCAAGAGCATAAGTATTCTACGGTGGGTGAACAAATTACTGTCAAGCAATTGAAAGAATTGAGCATAGTTATGAGAATATCTAGGCATGATCATGTATATAGGCATCACGTCCGTGACAAGTAGAACGAAATGATTCTGCATCTACTACTATTACTCCACTCATCGACTGCTATCCAGCATGCATCTAGAGTATTATGTTAAAAACAGAGTAACGCCTTAAGCAAGATGACATGATGTAGAGAGATAAATTCATGCAATATGAAATAAACCCCATCTTGTTATCCTCGATGGCAACGATGCAATACGTGCCTTGCTGCCCCTTCTGTCACTGGGAAAGGACACCGCAAGATCGAACCCAAAGCTAAGCACTTCTCCCATGGCAAGAACTACCAATCTAGTTGGCCAAACCAAACGGATAATTCGAAGAGACTTGCAAAGATAACCAATCATACATAAAAGAATTCAGAGAATATTCAAATATTATTCATAGATAGACTTGATCATAAACCCACAATTCATCGGTCTCAACAAACACACCGCAAAAAGAAGATTACATCGAATAGATCTCCACAAGAGAGGGGGAGAACTTTGTATTGAGATTCAAAGAGAGAGAAGAAGCCATCTAGCTACTAACTATGGACCCAAAGGTCTAAGGTAAACTACTCACACTTCATCGGAGGGGCTAGGATGATGTAGAAGCCCTCCATGATGACGACTCCTCTTCCGACGGAGCTCCGGAACAGGCCCCAAGATGGGATCTCGTGGATACAGAAAGTTGCGGCGGTGGAATTAGGATTTTGGCTCCTGTTCTGATCGTTTGGGGGTACGTATGTATATATAGGAGGAAGGAGTACGTCGGTGGAGAACCGAGGGGCCCACGAGGTAGGGGGCGCGCCCCCCACCCTCGTGACCTCCTCTTTGACTCCTTGGAATAGGGTCCAAGTCTCCTGGATCACGTTCGGTGAGAAAATCACGTTCCCTAAGGTTTTATTCCGTTTGGACTCCGTTTGATATTCTGTTTCTCCGAAACACGGAAATAGGCAAAAAAACAGCAATTCTGGGTTGGGCCTCCGGTTAATAGGTTAGTCCCAAAAATAATATAAAAGTGGAAAATGAAGCCCAATATAGTCCAAAACAGTAGATAATATAGCATGGAGCAATCAAAAATTATAGATACGTTGGAGACGTATCAGTAGATAAGGCTCTTATGATTGAAGGGAAGCAGCAGCAGATTGAGAGCCATAAGAGGAAGTATGGACAAGGGAGGTATAACTCAAGAGCTCAGCAAAAGCGTCGCCTAACCCCGAACTCGGGAGGACTTGTTCATAACCATGGAGGCCACACCCATAATGGAGGAAGTAACCATAATCATACTGGCTCAAGGAATGGGAATGTGAATGGAGCAAGCAATAATCAGAACTGCCCCAATCCAGCCACACCCACCAAGAGAGACCTAAGCCACGTTACTTGTTACAAATGCGGGAAGACTAGACACTATGCCACGGAGTGCCCTGATGGGAAGAATGGAAACGGAAATGGGAGCGCTGGGAAGAAGCCCAATCCATTCAACAAAGGACAAGTGAACCACGTTAACATGGAGGAGGTTGAAGAGTAGCCAGATGCGGTTATAGGTAATTTTTTGGTTAAGTCATTTACTGCTCTTGTTCTTTTTGATACTGGCACATCGCATTCATACATATCAAGGGAATTCATGGATAAGTTTAAACTACCGACCCAAACCCTTAGGACCGCTTTCTTAGTAAGTTCACCTGGAGCAGAGTATATGGCTAGTCGATGGTGCGGCCAGATACCCCTAACCATTGGCAACCATGTTTTTTCGTCTGACCTAATTATCTTGGAGTCACAAGGATTGGATGTGATATTAGAAATGGACAGGATGTCAAAGTATGGAGGAAGCATTGACTGTGTTAATAAGTAAATTTGTCTCACCACCCCGGAGGGAAAAAGGATCAAGTATATATCTAGGCATGCACCCAGAAGTAGTCAAGTAAATACCCTCACGGGAGTTGTTCAGGAGGAAGTGCCTGTAGTAAAGGATTACCCGGAAGTTTTTCCAGAGGAGTTACCAGGCATACCACCGGATCGAGATATCGAGTTTTTGATAGAGCTATTGCCAGGCACGGGGCCAATATCCAAGAGACCCTATCAGATGCCCGCAAATGATCTGGGGGTGATTAAGAAACAGATCAAGGCGTTATTGGAGAAAGGTTACATTCGATGGAGTTCATCACCATGGGGAGCCCCAGTACTTTTGGTTGAGAAGAAGGATAAATCCCTAAGGATGGTTGTTGATTATCGAGCCTTGAATGAAGTGACGATCAAGAACAAGTACCCATTGCCGATGATCAATGATCTGTTTGACCAGCTTCAAGGAGCTAAGGTGTTTTCGAACATCGATCTACGATCAGGATATCACTAGCTGAAGATACGGGAGAAGGATATACCAAAGACAGCATTCACCACACGGTACGGGCTATACGAATATACGGTCATGTCGTTTGGACTGACTAACACCCCTGCCTATTTCATGAGCATGATGAACAAGGTGTTGATGGTATATTTGGATAAGTTTGTTGTGGTGTTGCTTGATGATATAATGGTATATTCGAAGAATGAAGAGGAGCAAAAGGAGCATTTGCGTTTAGTTCTCGAGAAACTCAGGGAACATCAGTTGTATGCCAAGTTCAGCAAATGCGAGTTTTGGTTGAAGGAAGTCGGATTCCTTGGACACGTTATACCAGGAGAAGGTAGAGCAGTAGATCCCACCAAGGTTCAGTCAGTCACTGAATGGTTGGCACCCACTTCAGTTAGCGAGATCCGCGGTTTTCTTGGACTCGCAGGATACTATTGGAGATTCATTGAGAATTTTTCCAAGATCGTGAAGCCAATGAAAGAATTGTTGAAGAAGGATACCAAGTTTAAATGGACGGAAGATTGCGAGGCAAGTTTCCAGGAGCTGAAGAAACGTTTGACTACAGCCCCAGTGCTGACACTGCCACAGATACGTAAGGATTTCCAAGTGTATTGTGACGCCTCTCACTTAGGACTTGGAAGTGTGCTTATGCCGGACGGAAGAGTTGTTTCGTATGCCTCGCGACAACTGAAACCGCACGAGTTGAATTATGCCACGCATGATTTGGAGTTAGCAGCCGTAGTGCATGTGTTGAAGACATGGATGCATTACCTTATTGGAAACCATTGTGATGTGTACACGGATCATAAGAGTTTGAAGTACATCTTCACCCAGAAGGAACTGAACCTTAGGAAGAGAAGATGGTTGGAGCTTATAAAGGATTATGACATGAAGCTGCACTATCATCCAGGAAAGGCCAATGTCGTAGCAGAAACTTTGAGCTGGAAGATTTATGCTAATACCCTAGAAAGCACGGGATTGCCGAAGGAGTTAGCAGAGGATCTCCGGGAACTACGTTTGGAGATTGTTCCTAGAGGTTTTGTAGCAACAATGGAGGTTCATCTTACATTGTTAGGAAAGATTCGAGAAGCTCAGAAGGGTGACAAAGAGATTGCCGAGATAAAAGATAAAATGAGCAAAGGAAAGGCCAAAGGTTTTCATGAGGATGAGCACGACACCTTATGGTTTGAGGACCGTGTTTACGTGCCCAATAACACAAAGATCAGGAAATTAATACTACAGGAGGCTCATGACTCACCATACTCGATACACCCTGGAAACACCAAGATGTATTTGGATTTGAAGGAATGTTTCTGGTGGATAGGGATGAAGAAGGATATCGCCGAGTATGTGGCCATATGTGATGTATGTCAGAGAGTGAAGGCAGAGCATCAAAAGCCATCAGGATTTCTACAGCCTATGCCGATACCCGAATGGAAGGGGGATAAACTTGGCATGGATTTTATCACCGGATTTCCCAGGACCAAATCAGGCTATGATTCTATATGGGTAGTAGTTGACCGCTTGACCAAAGTGGCACACTTTATGCTAGTGTGTAGGATCGAAAGTATGTCTAGAGGGGGGTGATTAGACTACTTGACCCAATAAAAATCTAGCCTTTTCCCAATTTTAGTTCTTGGCAGATTTTAGCTATCTTGGCACAAGTCAAGCAATCTTCACACAATTCAAGCAAGCATGCAAAAGAGTATATGAGCAGCGGAAAGTAAAGCATGGAACTTGCAAGAATGTAAAGGGAAGGGTTTGGAGGATTCAAACGTAATTGGAGACACGGATGTTTTTGTCGTGGTTCCGATAGGTGGTGCTATCGTACATCCACATTCATGGAGACTTCAACCCACGGAGGGTAACGGTTGTGCGAGTCCACGGAGGGCTCCACCCATGAAGGGTCCACGAAGGAGCAACCTTGTCTATTCCATCACGGCCGTCGCCCACGAAGGACTTGCCTCACTAGCGGTAGATCTTCACGAAGTAGGCGATCTCCTTGCCCTTACAAACTCCTTGGTTCAACTCCACAATCTTGTCAGAGGCTCCCAAGTGACACCTAGCCAATCTAGGAGACACCACTCTCCAAGAAGTAACAAATGGTGTGTTGATGATGAACTCCTTGCTCTTGTGCTTCAATTGATAGTCTCCCCAACACTCAACTCTCTCTCACAGGATTTGGATTTGGTGGAAAGAAGATTTGAGTGGAAAGCAACTTTAGGAAGGCTAGAGATCAAGATTCATATGGTTGGAATGGAATATCTTGGCCTCAACACAAGTGTAGGTGGTTCTCTCTCAGAAAATGTGTATTGGAAGTGTAGGTATGTTCTGATGGCTCTTTCCACGAATGAAGAGTGGGTGGAGGGGTATATATAGCCTCCACACAGAATCTAACCGTTACACACAATTTGCCAAACTCGGTGGGACCGAATGGTTAAACTCGGTCGGACCAATTCAGCAAACCTAGTGACCGTTAGGATTTTCGATGGAACTGAGATGCAACTCGGTAGGACCGATATGGTTAGGGTTAGGGCATAACGTAATCTCGGTGTGACCGATTACACAAACTCGGTGGGACCGATTTTGGTAATAAGCTAACCAGAGAGTTGGTCAGGTAAACTCGGTGGGACCGATTCGCTCATCTCGGTGAGACCGAAATGTTACAAAAGGGAAACAAAGAGTTTACATTGCAATCTCGGTGGGACCGATCACACATCTCGGTAAGACCGAAACGTTACGAAGGGAAACAGAGAGATTACAATCCCATCTCGGTGAGACCGAGATCCCTATCGGTGAAACCGAATTGCTAGGGTTTGTGGCAGTGGCTATGCATTTGAAACTCGGTGGCGCCGGATAGAAAGAATCGGTGGGGCCGAGTTTGACTTTTGGTTTAGGTCAAATGTGGATGTGGGAAGGTAGTTGAGGGTTTTGGAGCATATCACTAAGCACTTTGAGCAAGCAAGCCATTAAGCAACACCTCATCCCTCCTTGATAGTATTGGCTTTTCCTATAGACTCAATGTGATCTTGGATCACTAAAATATAAAATGTAGAGTCTTGATCTTGAAGCTTGAGCCAAACTTTTTGTCCGTAGAATTTTGAGGGATCCACTTTCCTCATCCATGCCATGCCATTCATTTAGCTTTTCTTGAAATATTAATCTTGGAATAATGTTAGCTCAATGAGCTATATGTTGTTAGGAATTACCAAAACCACCCGGGGATAGTTGCACTTTCAATCTCCCCCTTTTTGGTAATTGATGACAACATATAGATCAAAGCTTTGACAAATGATAATAAGAGTGAAAGATATCGTCGCTTTGAGAAGTATGTGAAAAGCAAGAGCTCCCCCTAAATTTGTGCATATCTTAAGATTTGCTTTGGACTGCAAATGCACAATGAGTTAGGATCATGGGTTACTCTTCCATGTCACATACATCTTGGTGGAGCGCTCAAAATGATAAGAATTAAATACATACACTCATCACCAAGCAAAGTGAATGATCATATAAGGATAAGTAAGATAATATCATCTAACAAGCATAAGTGTAGCTTATGATCAACCACATGATCATCAATGTCTCACAGATAATAGCGTAGTATCTCAAGAAATCAAAAGATAAACAAAGTTCAACCACCAAAGGAAGAGAGAATAAAAAGCAACGCTCTCTCTCGAAGCCTATGATCTATACATTTTTCTCCCCCTTTGGCAACAAGTTACCAAAAAGTTCATAGAAAATGCATAGCACTAGAACTTCTCTCAGGCTTGGTCTTCAGGTGGTGGTGTTCGGAGAACTCCAAGGACGAAGGCTTCAGTCGAAGTAGACAGAGCTGATGGGGTAGGTGCTAGAGCTGGTGCCACTGAAGATGTAGCTGGTGCAGATGAAGTGGCTCTAGTGTCTGGTACAGACACTGCAGCAGATCTCTGAGCTCGAGGCACTCTGGCAAATGCATCAGTGGTTGTCTTGCCCTTCCTCTCCTGCATGTCATCCTATAGCTGCTCCACAACAGACTGAATCTCGGTTACTTTGACATCTAAATCATCTTCTTCTTCCTTCGGAGCATTGATCAGATTTGCCCATTCCTCAATAGTTGAGTGGTACCTTGTACCTTCAGACATCCATACTATCCTGCCATCTGGATAGAAGTGTGCTGTGGAGTAGAATTGCATTATGAGCTCCTCATTCCACTTTGTGAGCTTCTGCCCAACAAAGTCTGCAACTCCACAAGCACTGAAGCTGTCAAACACACAAGGATAGTGTTCCTCATTTTCCTTGATATACTTCCAGTCGACCCACCTCATTTCACACACTATAGGCTTCTTGTCCAGCAGCACTGTCTCATAGAAATCCTGTTGTTCCTTTGTGTGGAACCTATAATCAACAGCAGTCCTTCTCTTGGTAGCATATGGATCTGTCTCTCTCCATTTCCTCAGTCCTGAGTCTCTCCTGATCTTCATGTTCTCATCCACAGGATGAGCATCATTGTGGTCTGGAATTTTTGGCTTCAATTTTCTCAGAACATGCTCTTCATCTTCTTCTTCAGCAACAGTCTCAGGCACTGGGGCCTTGTTCTTCTCGGCAGCTGGTATGTTTCTGGTATTTCTCTTTGGTGCAGTCTTGGGCTTCGAGGCAACTTTGGGTGCTTCTTTGGGCTTTGATGTTGCAGCCCCTGTCCCGATAGCATCACCCATAAGCTTATGTGCCTTGGGTGCTGGTGCAGCAACCTCTTCTTCCTCTTCTTCTTCCATCATGGAAGCCTTTTGTAACGCCCTCGATTCGGCTATATCTCCCACATGTCGAAGCATGACTTAGAGGCATAACCGCATTGAAAGCAATGTCGCAAGTGAGGTAATCTTCACACAACCCATGTAATACATAAGGGAAAAAGATACATAGTTGGCTTACAATCGCCACTTCACACAATTACATGAATAAAGCATTACATCAACCAGATACAATCAAGGTCCGGCTACGGAACCAAAATAAAAGAAGAACCCCAAATGCGACACAGTCCCGATCGACCCCAACTGGGCTCCACTACTGATCAACTAGAACGAAAACAACATAAGGACAAGATCTTCATCGAACTCCTCCTCAGCTGGGTTGCGTCATCTGCACGGACTCATCGGCACCTGCAAACTGGTTTTGGAAGTATCTGTGAGCCACAGGGACTCAGCAATCTTGCACCCTCGCGATCAAGACTATTTAAGCTTATGGGTAAGGTAAAGGTATGACGTGGAGCTGCAGCAAGCGACTAGTATATATGGTGGCTAACATACGCAAATGAGAGCGAGAAGAGAAGACAAAGCACGGTCGATAAAAGTATGATCAAGAAGTGATCCTAGACAACCTATGTCAAGCATAACTCCAACACCGTGTTCACTTCCCGGACTCCGCCGGAAAGCGACCATCACGGTTACACTCGCGGTTGATGCATTTTAATTAAGGTCAACTTCAGGTTTTCTACAACCGGACGTTAACAAATTCCCATCTGCCCATAACCGCGGGCACATCTTTCGAAAGTTCAAATCCCTACAGGGGTGTCCCAACTTAGCCCATGACAAGCTCTCACGGTCAACGAACGAATAGACCTCCTCCTGAGACATTCCGATCAGACTCGGTATCCCGGTTCTTCAAGACATCCTCAACAATGGTAAAACAAGTCCAGCAAGACCGCCTGATGCGCCGACATCCTGATAGGAGCTGCACATATCTCGTTCTCAGGGCAACACCGGATGAACACTACGTACAGCTAAAACCAGCCCTCAAGTTTCCCCGAGGTGGCGCTGCAAGTGGCTCTAGTTTGGGCCAACACTTAGACAAGCACTGGCCCGGGGGGGTTAAAATAAAGATGACCCTCGGGATGCGCAACTCCCAAGGGAAAAAAGGCTAGGTGGCGAATGGTAAAACCAAGGTTGGGCCTTGCTGGAGGAGTTTTATTCAAAGCGAACTGTCAAGGGCTTCCCATTATAACCCAACCGCGTAAGGAACGCAAAATTCGGGAACATAACACCGATATGACGGAAACTAGTGCGGCCAGAGTGGAACAAAACACTAGGCATAAGGCCGAGCCTTCCACCCTTTACCAAGTATATAGATGCATTAATTAAATAAGATATATTGTGATATCCCAACAAGTAACCAATGTTCCAACAAGGAACGAACTCCATGTTCCAACAAGGAACAAACTTCAATCTTCACCTGCAACTAACAACGCTATAAGAGGGGCTGAGCAAAGCGGTAACATAGCCAAACAATGGTTTGCTAGGACAAGGTGGGTTAGAGGCTTGGTTCAACAATATGGGAGGCATGATAAGCAAGTGGTAGTTATTGCAGCATAGGCATAGCAAAAGAGCGAGCAACTAAGCAAGCAAAGATAGAAGTGATTTCACGGGTATGATCATCTTGCCTGAGATCCCGCAAGGAAGAAGAACGAGTCCATGAAGAAGACAAACGGATGTAGACGAACGGGTCCTCACAAACACGACGTTACCAGAACCAACCCGAAGAAGCAAACACCGGAAAGAAGCACACAACATAGTAAACAACCAGCACATGAACATGGTATGATATGCGGGATGCGGTATGCGATGCATATGCATGATTTGCAAGGGAATAAATGAACATGGACTCAACTTGTAAATCCAAGTGTGCCACTGGAAAGATGAGATGAAATCGCTTGAAAACGATATAAAGATCACCGGAATCGGAGTTACGGTTTGGAAATGGCGAGCAATTCAAATATGGCACCGGTCTGCGATATACAGCAAGTAGCCATCTAAATGCAACAAGATGAACATGATACAGCACTCAAGCATGGCAACAAAATACATGGCACGGATCCATTCATGATGCTTAACAAAAGTCTAGCACTGAGCTACGGCCAAATCATCCATTAATAGGTTCAAACAAGCATGGCAAAAGAGCAGACGGTAAACAGATCTCAGACTTAGTGAAATTAACACAAGCCTAGAATTTCAGATCAGATAGCACACTTCGGAGCATGAAAACTATATGCTACAGGAGCTGAACATGGCAAAGTAAAGCAAGGTATGGAACTAATCAAAGAGCTTAAGAAAATTCCCTTAGTGACCTTGAGCCAAAAGGGATCAGAAAATACAATTGCAAGCATGTGAACATGGCAAAAACATAATCAGTTCTCAGACTTAGTGAAAACTGGAGCATGCTGAAAACAGATATCAAGTAGGCATGTTAACGAGCTCGATGCACTCACTACAGAGCAAGGCATGACAATCGAAGCATACACCCATCAAGAATACACATTACACAAGCTAGTCATGGCAAGAACAATAACATGGCATGCATGGATCAACTACAACATCTTCGGCAAAATCGCTAACAAGTAGACAATCTGCCCAGATTCATGAAATAGCAAAAGTAGAGCTCGATTGACTCATAGGGTGCTCCATAAATGCAAACAAATACATCGATGGATAGAGCACTACAACATTAACAAAACATCCTTACTGATCATCCTCAAAAGAGGCACGGATCACTAGGAAACAACATGAACATATGGCATAATGAGATAAACAGGTCAAGGACTTGGTGGAAATGCTAAGTCCCTGAAATCAGCATTGCCAAGTGCCTCACTTTGCAAGCTTGTTCTAGTCACCACACACATCACAAAAATACATGGGCTGCACCTCTGGAAAGATGTCAAAACCCTTAACAAAACATATGTAGAGCTCAGGGGCATATCATGCACACAATAATCATGGCAAAAATGACAAATATCTAAATGGAGCAGCAGATCTGACAATTATCTCAACTAGCACTCTTCCAACAGCATTTCGGGCATCAAGATGAACTCAAATGAAAATGATGCAATGAGATGAAATGATGTACTCTCTGAGATGAACATTTCGGTATGCTATATGCCCAAAACGGATCTACGGATGCAAAGTTACGGCACGATGAACATGGGCATATGGATCTGGGAATTTCGGGGACTTAGTGAAATTATACCTCCGCGAAAGTCAACGCGGGACGGAGATATCCGGGAGGAGGATATCCGGATCTGGAGGGGCGTTTGGATCGGGGAGTGGTGGATCTTGTCCATCCTCTCCGGATCCGGCGAGGAGGGGTTTCTCCGGCGAGGCGGGTGGCGACTCCGGCGAGGGTCGGCGGTGACCGAAGCCAGGTCCGGCGCGGCACTGCGGCGGCGTTCCGGCGAGGGTCGGTGGCGGCGCGAAGCACCCGAGGCAGCGGGGACGAAGGAGAGGCGCGGCGGCCCAGCGAGCGGGTCCGGCGACCGCGGGCGACATGGAGGCAGCCGGCGCGCGGCGATGCGCGGCGAGCGAGAAGGGCGGCGGGGCGGCGCGCAGCTCGGGACGGCCCGCGAGGCAAGGCGCGCAGCGGGACGGGCCCTGCGCAGCCCGGTTCGGCCCCGGGGCGGGCCGGATCTGGGCCCCGGGTGGCCAGCGCGGTGGGAGGAGGAAGATGGCGACGTGTCGCGCTGCTGTTGGCCCGGAGCGGTGGCGCGGCTGATGTGGCGGCCCCTGATTCGTCGGGGTGATGTGGCGGCGGGGTGGACATGTCCGGCCAGCGCGGGGAGGAGTGTCCGGCGGCGCGGGGAGGAGTTTTTAGGGTTTGGACTGCGAGATTATTGGAGGGAGACACATATTTATAGGTAGAGGGAGCTAGGAGAGTCCAAATGAGGTGCGGTTTTCGGCCACACGATCGTGATCGAACGATCGAGATGATGGAGCAGGTTTAGATGGGTTTTGGGCCAACATGGAAGGGTGTTGGGCTGCAACACACACGAGGCCTTTTCTTTAACCGTTGGAGCATCAAACGAAGTCCAAATGGTACGAAACTTGACAGGCGGTCTACCGGTAGTAAACCAAGGCCGCTTGGCAAGTCTCGGTCCAATCCGGAAATGTTTAACCCCCACACACGAGAAGAAGGTAGAAATGACCACCGGAGGAGATAGGAGCGCTGGAATGCAAAACGGACAACGGGGAAAATGCTCGGATGCAAGAGATGAACATGTATGCAAATGAAATGCACATGATGACATGATATGCAATGCATGACATGCAAGCAATGACAAGGCAACAACAGCGAATAACTAGAGGACACCTGGCACATCGGTCTCGGGGCGTTACAACACTCCACCACTACGAGAGGATCTCGTCCCGAGATCTAGAATGGCACCGGAGGAACACTGGAAGAGAAGAGAGGAGAGGTAAACCTAAGTTGCTTCATTGACAAACGAGTGAAACCACAAACCTTGAGGGTTAAACAATTTGAAAGAAGAATTCAACGAGATGAATGAAGTTGGAAAACACTCCGTTAGAAAAGAGGAACGAGGAAGAACAACTTCGGGCAGCACTCCGATTAAAAGAAAGGAATTGAATAGAACTTGATAAGGTGATAGAACTTGAAAAGAGGGCACGACACTCCGGTTAATTGGACAATCATGAAAAGAATATAATCTTTGATGAAGCGAGATGATGGTTGAAGAAAGCAACATCACAATGGCTCCCGAACCAAAGAATAGAAGATAGATAATTGAAATAGGAGAAATGAGGAGAAAATGCCAACTTCTGCCAAAAGAGCTTGAGAAGGCATCCTTAGGAGAAGGGTCGAACGGAGTTGTTGGAACACCAACAACGAAAAGAACAAGGTTGTAGTGGGCTTATGGAGAACATCTCAAACTATGAGGTGAAATTCTGCCACTAACAGGAACGATATATCAGATTGATAACAACAAGGAGATGAGAAGCTTAATTCACCGGGAGGATAGATGAATAACTTGGGTCATTTATAAACACCATAGGTAGCAACAATCCTTAGGGAAGGCTTTAGGTGAAATATAACCCAAGACAGCTCCAATGACGAGATTGATGGATTTAAAATATCTCAATCTTGACAGCATGTGAATCATGAAAACATGAACTCAAATTATCAAGAATGACATAATACCACCTCCAATGATATGATAGACAGAAAAGCACTCCGGATTACAATATGAAGAAAGCTTGAGTTTCTTAGAAAAGAATCTCGATGAACACTTCGAGAAGGAATATAAATCCTTGATGAACCATCATGAAGAACTTTCATGAGAACTCCGGAAATAAAAGAAATTATCAACCGAAATGGAGGATCAAAAGAATAAGGTTGAAGCCTTGCAATGATTTAAATGAATCTCCGTGGGGATGTAATTGAAAAAGGTTGGAACTCCGAGAAAAAGAGAAGATGAAACAATTGAAATCAGGAATTTGATGAACCTCCGGAATAAGGAATTGAGTTCACTCGATGAAATAAGAATAAGAATTACATTATGCTTATCCTTCACCAATTAAATTGATGACAATCAACGGATTTGGCATACTACTTATTCTCGTTGAAAAGATTAAGATAGATATAGCGCAAACTTGAGAAGGTCTTCAATGAACCACCGGAAGGATTGAAAACAATGAATAATTGATAAGAAAACGAATGACGAGAGCTCTTGAACGAACCACCGTAAGAATTGAAAAGGATAGAAGAAAAGATAAAGAAAACACCGGGAAGAATTTGAGAACGAATGACGATACTTGAGAGTATTTAGATACGAGTGAACGAAAAGATCCCGAACTGATTAGAGGATATTTGCACGAAACACCAGTAAGATTTTAGAGAAAAAGAGCTGAAAGCTGAGAATGAATAATTCTGAGAAGATGGCCTCCGGAGAATCAAACTGAAAAGAATCTTGAATTTCTCCGGACAGGTGAAAAGAATTCTCACGAACAAAAAAATTACGGGAGGATGGCAACAAGCTAGAATCACGAATCTTGAAGAGAATGGAGCAAGATTAAGGAGAAACTCTTCTTCGGTCTTCAAAATCCGAGAAAGACGACGAGGAACACTACCATGAATTATTTAGACACTCCGGAATGCAAGAATGGAAAGGTTGAGCCAACGATGAAAATAATTTAACCGATCTTGGAGAAAGACATTTGACTGATGACAATTCATTCTTACGTCGAAAAGAAATTTGAGGATAGCTCCGGGAAAATAAGAAGAGTCAGGTAAGATCCTGGGAAAAGACCTGTGGGTTAGGGCCCACTCAAAAGATACACCGTTGAATGATTACTTGAAAAGAGAGATTGCACCGGTTGAATTAAAAGGCTTAAATGATATAACATCCTCAAAAGAGTTTGAGCGAAAGCAGAGTGGTAACATGAATCTTCGAAATATCTTGAGCACTCCGGGACAATAGGATAGCGAGAGGTGAATGATTAAGAATTGCACCGGCATGAGAAACCATTGAAACGAGGAAAGGATATGATCAACAAGCTTGACTTGAAACCACCGGAGAAGAAAAGAATGAAGGATGACGAACTTGAAGCTCCATTATAATCTTCGTGAGAACCCCCGGGTAAGAACATTGACGAAAAAGAATGGAGAGACTTCCATCAATAAAATGACACTTGATTGAGAAATCCGAGTCCTTGAAGAAAAAGGGTGGGTGGGCGGGAAAACAAAGGCAACTTGGGTACGGATGAAACAAACACCGTTGAGAAGAACTGATAATTGATCTTGTGAATGTTGACAAGATTGGATCCACTTGAGGAGAGACACACCGGTGAAAAGGATTGACATGACAAACTCGATGATCGAGAAGGATTAGTATTCACATAGGAATATGAAAACACCATTAGGAAAAAGGTATGGAATCAACATTTGACTTCAAAGTAACTCGAATACCACAACTCAAAACAAAAACAAAAGGATTGGCTTGTAGAATAAGCCAGAAAAAACATATGATAGAGATTTCGTCCGAAGTTTTTGTGGTGGGGCCTACACGGGCTCGATCGTATAGCACCATCATGTACAAGGCAGTGCACATGACATACGAAGCGTCCCCGAGTCGGCATAGCCAAGGAATCTTTAAGACACAACGAGACCACTGTAAAACCAACCGTGAATAGGCGGACCACTAGACGTCGAACCCCAATTTAAAATCATACATCTGTCGGAAAGATATCCTAAGAGCTACTTGAATTCCCACTTATAAACTCCCGAAATTTTCCCGGTTATGCAATCAGGTGTTGGGGATACAGGGGAAGCATAATATCTCACCCAAACTAGCAAATCCTACATCCAGCTGTATCCATCCTTCAACACATAACCAAGAAACCTTCGGAAATCATCTACCTCAAACTTTGAAAAGCATCCGTTATACGAGTTATGGCAATACTCCCGAACTCCCGCCCAGTACTGGGTGGCATCGAGGTTATCTCACCAACGAACTGCATAAAAGAGATTTTCGATGTCGGCGAAACTAAACTCAGATATTCCAGAACTGCTACGATAAAATTATGACGACAACACCTCAGAGCTCAACTCCCCAGGACACTTCCACAAAACCCCTGACAGGAGGCACCAAGACAATGTTCTCGTCATAAAACCATCGGAACGATTCCAAGATACCCGTGTGATCCTAAATTTTTTTTAGTGAAATTTGAGAAGAGAAGAGTCAAAACTCTACGTCAGGATGCCTTACCAGAGCGATGAAGGGACTGGGGAGTAAAAGAATTCCTAAACTCTCCGATATATAATTCCTAAATGACTCAAAACATTTTTCTAGACACAACTCGGCTGCTAAAAACGATCAAGCAATGGGGGCTCCTAAGGTCGGGGAGGGCTCTGATTACCAACTTGTAACGCCCTCGATGCTGCTATATCTCCCACGTGTCGAAGCATGACTTAGAGGCATAACCGCATTGAAAGCAATGTCGCAAGTGAGGTAATCTTCACACAACCCATGTAATACATAAGGGAAAGAGATACATAGTTGGCTTACAATCGCCACTTCACATAATTACATGAATAAAGCATTACATCAACCAGATACAATCAAGGTCCGACTACGGAACCAAAATAAAAGAAGAACCCCAAATGCGACACGGTCCCGGTCGACCCCAACTGGGCTCCACTACTAATCAACTAGAACGAAAACAACATAAGGACAAGATCTTCATCGAACTCCTCCTAAGCTGGGTTGCGTCATCTGCACGGACTCGTCGGCACCTGCAAACTGGTTTTGGAAGTATCTGTGAGCCACAGGGACTCAGCAATCTCGCACCCTCGTGATCAAGACTATTTAAGCTTATGGGTAAGGTAAAGGTATGAGGTGGAGCTGCAGCAAGCGACTAGCATATATGGTGGCTAACATACGCAAATGAGAGCGAGAAGAGAAGGCAAAGCACGATCGATAAAAGTATGATCAAGAAGTGATCCTAGACAACCTACATCAAGCATAACTCCAACACCGTGTTCAATTCCCGGACTCCGCCGGAAAGTGACCATCACGGTTACACACGCGGTTGATGCATTTTAATTAAGGTCAACTTCAGGTTTTCTACAACCATACGTTAACAAATTCTCATCTGCCCATAACCGCGGGCACGGCTTTCAAAAGTTCAAATCCCTGTAGGGGTGTCCCAACTTAGCCCATGACAAGCTCTCACAGTCAACGAAGGAATAGACCTCCTCCCGAGACATTCCGATCAGACTCGGTATCCCGGTTCTTCAAGACATCCTCAACAATGGTAAAACTAGTCCAGCAAGACCGCCCGATGCGCCGACATCCTGATAGGAGCTGCACATATCTCGTTCTCAGGGCAACACCGGATGAACACTACGTACAGCTAAAACCAGCCCTCAAGTTTCCCCGAAGGTGGCCGCAAGTGGCTCTAGTTGGACCAACACTTAGACAAGCACTGGCCCGGGGGGGGGGGGGGTTAAAATAAAGATGACCCTCGGGATGCGCGACTCCCAAGGGAAAAAGGCTAGGTGGCGAATGGTAAAACCAAGGTTGGGCCTTGCTGGAGGAGTTTTATTCAAAGCGAACTGTCAGGGGTTCCCATTATAACCCAACCGCGTAAGGAACGCAAAATCCGGGAACATAACACCGATATGACGGAAACTAGGGCGGCAAGAGTGGAACAAAACACCAGGCATAAGGCCGAGCCTTCCACCCTTTACCAAGTATATAGATGCATTAATTAAATAAGATATATTGTGATATCCCAACAAGTAACCAATGTTCCAACAAGGAACGAACTCCATGTTCCAACAAGGAACAAACTTCAATCTTCACCTGCAACTAACAACGCTATAAGAGGGGCTGAGCAAAGCGGTAACATAGCCAAACAACGGTTTGCTAGGACAAGGTGGGTTAGAGGCTTGGTTCAACAATATGGGAGGCATGATAAGCAAGTGGTATATCGCAGCATAGGCATAGCAAAAGAGCGAGCAACTAGCAAGCAAAGATAGAAGTGATTTCGAGGGTATGATCATCTTGCCTGAAATCCCGCAAGGAAGAAGAACGAGTCATGAAGAAGACAAACGGACGTAGACGAACGGGTCCTCACAAACGCGACGTATTCGGAACCAACCCGAAGAAGCAAACACCGGAAAAGAAGCACACAACATAGTAAACAACCAACACATGAACATGGGATGATATGCGGGATGCGGTATGCGATGCATATGCATGATTTGACAAGGAAAATGAACCTGGCCTCAACTTGGAAATCCAAGTGTGCCACTGGAAAGGTGAGATGAAATCGCTTGAAAACGATATAAAGAACCGGAATCGGAGTTACGGTTTGGAAATGGCAAGCAATTCAAATATGACCACGTTCTGCGATTTACAGCAAGTAGCCATCTAAATGCAACAAGATGAACATGCTACAGCACTCAAACATGGCAACAAAATACATGGCAGGGATCCATTCATGATGCTTAACAAAAGATTAGCACTGAGCTACGGCCAATTCATCCATTAACAGGTTCAAACAAGCATGGCAAAAATGCAACGGTAAACAGATCTCAGACTTAGTGAAATTAACACTTGTCTGGAATTTCAGATCAGAGCACTCTTCGGAGCATGAAAACTATATGCTACAGGACCTGAACATGGCAAAGTAAAGCATGGCATGGATACTCAAAGAGCTTAACAAAAGTCCCTTAGTGACCTTGAGCCAAAAGGGATCAGAAAATACAATTGCAAGCATGTGAACATGGCAAAACATAATCAGTTCTCAGACTTAGTGAAAACTGGAGCATGCTGAAACAGATATCAAGTAGGCATGTTAACGAGCTCGATGCACTCACTACAGAGCAAGGCATGACAATCTAAGCATACACCCATCAAGAATACACATTACAAGCTAGACATGGCAAGAACAATAACATAGCATGCACGGATCAACTACAACATCCTTCGGCAAAATCGCTAACAAGTAGACAATCTGCCCAGATTCACGAAATAGCAAAAGTAGAGCTCGATTGACTCAAGCTAGGGTGCTCCATAATTGCAAACAAAGACATGGATGGATAGAGCACTACAAGATTAACAAAACATCCTTACTGATCATCCTCAAAAGAGGCACGGATCACTAGGAAACAACATGAACATATGGCATAATGAGATAAACAGGTCAAGGACTTAGTGGAAATGCTAAGTCCCTGAAATCAGCATTGCCAAGTGCCTCACTTTGCAAGCTTGTGCTAGTCACCACACACATCACAAAAATACATGGGTTGCACCTCTGGAAAGATGTCAAAACCCTTAACAAAACATATGTAGAGCTCATGGGCATATCATGCACACAATAATCATGGCAAAAATGACAAATATCTAAATGGAGCAGCAGATCTGACAATTATCTCAAGTAGCACTCTTCTAACAGCATTTCGGGCATCAAGATGAACTCAATGAAAATGATGCAATGAGATGAAATGATGTCTCTCTGAGATGAACATTTTGATATGCTATATGCCCAAAACGGAGCTACGGATGCAAAGTTACGGCAGATGAACATGCATATGGATCTGGCTTTCGGGATTAGTGAAATATACCTCCGCGAAAGTCAACGCGGGACGGAGGGATCCGGGAGGGGATATCTGAGATGGGACCGTTTGGTGTCGGGAGTGGTGGATCTGGTCCACCCTCACCAGATCCGGTGACGGAGGGGATCTCCGGCGAGGCGGGCGGCGACTCCGGTGAGGGTCGGCGGTGACCGGAGCCAGGTCGGCGCGGCACTGCGGCGGCGTTCCGGCGAGGGTCGGTGGCGGCGCGAAGCACCCGAGGCAGCGGGGACGAAGGAGAGGCGCGGCGGCAGCGAGCGGGTCCGGCGACCGCGGGCGACATGGCGGTCGCCGGGGCGGGCGGCGCGGCGAGCGAGAAGGGCGGCGGGGCGGCGCGCAGCTCGGGACGGCCGGCGAGGCAAGGCGCGCGGCGGGACAGGCCCTGCGCAGCCCGGTTCGGCCCCGGGGCGGGCCGGATCTGGGCCCCGGGTGGCCGGCGCGGTGGGAGGAGGAAGATGGCGACGTGTCGCGCTGCTATTGGCCCGGAGCGGTGGCGCGGCTGATGTAGCGGCCCCTGATTCCATCGCGGTGATGTGGCGGCGGGGTGGACATGTCCGGCCAGCGCGGGGAGGAGTGTCGGCGGCGCGGGGAGAGTTTTAGGTTGGAAAAGACCTTCTCTCTCGCCGCGGAGCAACACTTTCTCATCGCCAGCCGTACGCAAGGGAGTAGGAGGTCTAAATGAGGTGCAGTTTTCGCCCACGCGATCGTGATCGAACGCTCTAGATGATGGAGAGGGTTAAGGTGGGTTTTGGGCCAAATTGGAGGGGTGTTGGGCTGCAACACACACGAGGCCTTTTCGGTCCCTCGGTTAACCGTTGGAGTATCAAACGAAGTCCAAATGGTACGAAATTGACAGGCGGTCTACCGGTAGTAAACCAATGCGTCTTGGCAAGTCTCGGTCCAATCCGGAAATGTTTAAATCCCCACACATGAGAAGAAGGTAGAAATGACCACCGGAGGAGATAGGAGCGCTGGAATGCAAAACGGTCAACGGGGAAAATGCTCGGATGCAAGAGACGAACGTGTATGCAAATGAAATGCACATGATGACATGATATGAAATGCATGACACGCAAGCAATGACAAGGCAACAACAGCGAATAACTAGAGGACACCTGGCACATCGGTCTCGGGGCGTTACACCTTTCCAATCACTCTGGCCATGGTCTTCTTGACCCTTTCCTTCCTTTTCTTTCCTTCTGCAGCAGGCTCTTTGGGTTGAGATTCCAAAGATGCTTGAGAGGATGCTCTGGCCTTAGACATTGGTTGTCTTCCTGCTGGCCTTTTGATCTTCATCCCTGGCTTAAACTGCAGCTGAGCTGTACTCCTTCTTAACCACTTTCTTCTTTGATGTGGCCTCATCCTCAGTGGCCACATAGTCTTCATCCTCAGACTCTGAAGTTTTCTTCTTGCTTGCTCTAGCGGCAGCCTTTGGAAAATTGCTTGGGGTGCTCCTTCTACCATCATCTGAACTGCTAGAGGGACTAGTGCCCTCACTCAGGTGAACCTGCTCCTCTGACCTGTTCTGGCTGTCACTCTGGTCAGACATGTTGCAAACACTAACTGCAGACCCTGTGAATAGATTGTAGATGAGATAGAGTGGATGAGCATCACAAAATACAGAGATTTTTGCAAGGGAATGAGTTAAAAACTTAGTTTTAGTTTTCCACAGAAAGCATTTCGGATCAACCGATTTGCAAACTCGGTGATACCGAAGCAGCTGTTGGAACCTAAACTAGTGAACTCGGTCAGACCGAGTCACAGTTCGGTGGCACCGAGACTGCTAGGGTTTCATAAAGTCCTGAACTCGGTCACACCGATTTGCAATTCTCGGTCAGACCGAGAACCACATCTGCAATGGCCTTGGCCGAATCGGTGGAACCTAGTTCTGCAACCCGGTGGGTCCGAGATGGTTTCGGCGGAAACCTAACCCTAAATTTTCGATCTACTCTATCTATGGAGTGTTTTGAACTGGATAGAAGCATTTCAATCATGGTAGATCATAATGAACAAATGTGCTAGGAATCGGATGGGATAGCACTGTGAATCGAGTCATACCCTAATTCGGCGATGAACTAGCAACGGCGGGGAGAATTCCGTTGACGGGCGGAGACCAGCGACAGGAGGCGGCTGGCGATGAGGAAGACGATCCGGAGACCCAGGAGGCAGAGCGAGCTATGCGCGGGCGAAGGGGTTTCGGAGAAATTTCCAAAATTTTGCCCGTGAGTATATATAGCCCGACCCTGTCGGTGCGACCGAGTGGAACAACTTGGTGGCACCGAGATGCATAACTGTTGACAGTTACAGCAACTCGGTGTGACCGAAAAGTTCAAATCGGTTGCACTAAGATTGAAAACCTAGATCGACTTAGTGATCTCGGTATGACCGAAATGGAGGAATTGGTCAGACCGAAACACACAAAGAAGTTTTGGAAGTTTAAGTCTATGACAAATCGGGGACTCCGAGTGCTCCTCACACATAGTGGTTCGAATCTGACTTGATCAAATTTTGTGATGTAGCATGAATAGAGTTTGAGACGAGAAAAGCATAGATAGCTAGAGAGGAAGGCATTCTTGTCCATCCACTTGGCAAAAGAAAAGAAAACCAATCAATCAAAACAACAAGTGGATGTCCTCGAATGAGTAAAATATGCAATCAACATGCTCACACAATAAAATGGCAATTAAAATATGTGGCAAAGCATGCACGACCAATTCCAGCATCTATCAAACAATTTGCGATGACTAGGTCATCTATATATGAGTATATTGACTTAGGAGTCAAATGAGAACATTTGATCATAGGTCATACTCATCATTTAAGCACAAGTGGGGTTACCACTTTTACATAAAGCATTGTTGTGTTCACACCATTAGAGTTGCTTTAGCTCAATTCTTAGAGTAAAGCTCCTCCTAGATGTGAGATCCCCCTTAAGAGGGATGAACTAACCTTGGGTTTTGTCGATGATGACTTCATGTAGATGTTGAAGATGTGGATGCTCAATGTTGATGTAGATCATTTGGAGCTATCCATTGGAGTGAGTTGCACTTTCAATGCCTACACGGGTTAGTCCCACAAGGAACAAACAAGGATATCCATAGACATAGAGTGATGCACACACAAGATGATGTCTATGAAAGCTTTTAGGTTACCTTGTCCCTTGTCTTACCAACAAGAGGGTTTGTGACTCCTTGTACTAGTGCAAGATGTGGAAGTTGATTGCACTTGTTCTTGCCAAGATGATAAGAGTGAAGTATGTTGGCGGAGTCACCCTCAAGAACTCTCCAGTTCTTCTTCTTCGGGATCCACACCATATTGATGGAAATCCTCGGTGTTGTAGTTGTACTTGATGAAGTGGAACTTGAAGTAGTCTTGGGAACCCACTTGACCAAGGCCTTAGGAGCTTCTTCAAATGCATCAATTTCCTCTTGAAGCTTGTCCTTGCCTTTTTGCTTGTGGTCTTGTGGTGGAAGATCATCTTGAGCTTGTGTCCCTTTGAGAGAAGTAGGATCATACTTCTCTTGTTGAGGAACAAACTTCGTCTTGGAGTATTGATCTTCTTCCCACTCAACTCCATTGGCATTGAACTTTCGTTCAAAACCAACACCTTGATTCTTCCGGTGCCTTCCTTGCTTGCGTACAATTTCCTCGAATTGCTTACTTTCGGCAAGGCTCTTGTAAACACCTTTCTCTATAATTCCCTTCAATAAGCTATTTTCTTGCTCAAGTGTAACTTGGCTAAGAGAATCATTCACTACTAGGGAAAAGCCTACCAGCAGCGAGGGTTTTGGGCCTCTCAGTAGCGCGGGCACCGGCGCTACTAATAAGGCGCTACAGCTAACGTATAGCAGTAGCGCCGGTTGTCCCACGCTACTGCTATACATGAATAGCTATAGCGCTCTTTGGGAAAGGGCGCTACTGATATTATCTGCAGCGCTGTTTTCTGGGACGCGCTACTGACAATGCGGCGCTACTGCTAAATTTCCCCCCTCGCTACTACTAGTTTATTTATTATTATTTTCCTGCATATTTGTTTTGTATTTGAATAGGCTTTATACAATAATCTTTAGCATATCATACACATACAAATGTAATCATAGCATATACATACAATTAGTCTCATCAAATCATGTCATCATCATAATCATCATCCAACACAAAGTGGTCTCTCATCATCATCTCAAAAATAGCGATACAAGTCTCGAATTATATGCAAATACATCGTCATCCATCTAAACAATGATATACACGAGAAGAGCTATCACTTTGAGAACATGAGTTCGTATCCCTCTTTCGCATTAGCGTGAACCTCTAAACTAACTACTGCCTATTGCTCGGAAACCGGAAGGGCCTGACACTCCGGCCACTTGTCGTATATATACTCCTGGCATAGCACTTCTTCGCCATCTATGATCTATGCACCTGCATCATCACATGAGTCGATGATATGCAACATATATAGTTGAGCAACAGAAAGAGACAGACTTGGCAAAAATAAAAACAACATATCATAAGCATAAATAACAAAGTTCATCGTACCCCAAAATGCCCTAACTAGAGTGATTTTCGCTAGTCAAGGAGGAGGACGGTTTAATTACATCACAAATAAAGTTTCACCGTGCATAACTCAAAGTTTTGTCATACAGAAAGTATGGACTAAATGGACACATTGTCATATATCGACAATCACTCCAACATGTCGTTCCATCCATCCAAGTCAGGGAGATAGTCCCCGAGCCTAGTGAAAGGCTTCAGGTCGAGACGCTAAGAGGCTATCCATGTTCGGACGTCTTCCTGCGACATTTGTCCTTCTCCGTAGAACATCCCTGTTTTTCCGACGACCTCCTGCATGATGATTTGGGCAAGTTCGCGCTGGATGTTATAGAACTCAGCTCGAAGTCGATGATCCTCGATATCTCCTATGTCCTTTGCCCATTGCAGAATATGGGCATCCCGGATCTAGGTGACATGCGAAGGTTCTGGTGATCCCGTCTGTACTCCAGCATGTGGTGTAGGACATAGAATCCATCATTAAGAGAATCATTCGGTTGCTGGATGCAGCAGAAGTCGGTCTTATGGCCGAAGACGACCCTGCCGCCCCTTCTCTTCTTGTCCCTGACCTCTCCACCCCTTGCTTGGTAGTAAAACATAGCACTGTCGAGAACATCCTTGATGTGGGTGTAATCCTTTTTGTGAATGTTCTTCGACGAGTCCAAGTAAAGAGCGTGGGAGAATCGGGGGTAGAGGATGATGAGGACGGCGCGCCTGCCACTGCGCAAAATAAGTCCTCAAATTAATTAGCCTCCACCGTGCAAATGAATGATTGAAATCGAAGGAAGGATAGCAGCGCGGATGACTTACACGGGATGATAAGGCACGAGAATCGCCCCCTTGTCCTTATTAGTGAGCATGAAACTGACGATGTAATCCCTCGCGTATTCACGGTGATTTGCGCAGACTCCCAAGAAGCCCTCGTGCATGTAGTACGGGTCAGCGACACGGATATGAGATATCTGCTCAACCCCGATGATGTAGTTCATGTGCAAGGCATACAGGCGGACAAACATAAAATCTAGCTTCTTCACGTGAAACATGTCGAATATGTAATCGAATCGGAGGAAGAACTTATCCGCGGGGAAGCTGTCGACATATGACATTTGCCGTGGAATGTTAACCACGTAGAGTGGGTATCCTAGATCTTTCGAGGCGATGAGGTCTTTCTCTACCCGCAGCACATCGTCATGAAGTCTCTTTAGATCACCGAATCTGGCCCGTAGCGCTGTTGCAGGTAGGATTGGTTGACCGGGGATATGCCATTTATCCGCACCGGGGATATCTATACGGTCCTGAAGCCGAGGCTGCTGAGGCGGCTGGATCATAGAAACAGCTTTTTTGCCTTTCCTCGCTCTCTTCCTAAACTTCTTTACTACCGGAAGGTCGTCCATAATATGTTGAGACGGCAATTCAGGCACCGACTCATGACGCTCAAACCCTGAGGAGGCGCCAGTATAGACATACTGTTCAGCAGCGCCATCATCGTCCTCATCCTCATCCATGGCGACGTCATCAGCGACTAATGGAGCCTCCTCCTTACCCCGTCCGCTATCACCCAACCCGACACCCGAGATAATTGGGTAGGTGGGGTGTTGATGTTCATACCTTGCTGAGGCTGCATGCTCGTGGGTGTGCTCCCGGCCGCCTCCAGACGAAGCAGACTCTTTGGCCACAACAGGACCCACCCAGCATTGCAACAATCACCAAGCCGCCGCGGTGTCTCATCGTCATCCCCCAGTAGTACTGGAGGAGGCAAATTCTCGTGGCCCGGTTTGACACTGGCCACGGAAACCTTGAAGACGTTCGGGGGGATCGGCCAGCTGTGGAACAATGGTTCCTTCGGCTCCATTATCGTCGCCTTCCCCACGTACACCTTGTGGTCGCCGATGGTGTACAATATGGTGCACGGGGTTTCGTCGGCCTGCAAAGAAAAGTTTGCGACGTGAGACATCCGAAAGGAAACGAAAACGGGAGATTATACATTTATATTGAAGGGGGCGGTGTGATAGATACCGTGAGGGCGTCGAGCTCAGCCAAAGACGAAACACCGCCTAGCACATCCGGTGCGGGAGCCGGTGCGGGAGTAGGTGCAGCTGCAGGTGCTGGTGCAACGCTAGTCGAGCTGCTCCCCGCCAAGAAGTCAGCAAGGGGAAAGTCCGCTGCATCTTTTTTTGGATTTTTCCTGGTCCAATTGAAAACGGCCGGAACCAAGGTAGTAGAAATATCTAAAGGCACCTGTTTTGCGGCAGCTACCGCTATTGCGACTGTCTCAGTTGATTTCTTCTCAACCGCAATCTCAACCCTCTTGTCGATGTTTTCTTCATTTAACCTCCGTCCTTCCTTTCTCTCCTCCATGGTCTCACGGTAGTACTTCTTCCACGTGGCGCCGTCTCCGACACCGTGCACGCGTCCATACGACGGTCGAGTATCCACCGGTGGTTGTTTCAATATGTTCAACGCCCGGTTGAATGGAGTGTCCCACTTGGGCATCGCTAATGCCTCAGACGGCGAGTCGCTTTCGGCCGCAATCCTGTGCTGCTCTCTCTACAAAAGGCACAACGATCGTTTACAAATATGACTAACATGTGCAGTCGAATTGATCAGAAACTAAAATTACCAGCAGTCTCATGAACTCCGTAATGACCGCTGTTGTCTCATAAACCTTTTTCAATGGGTCCCAATGGTGCCGGGCCCTGAGGACGTCACGCTCCTGCGGGACGGTGAACTCTGCCAAGGGGTCTGGGATGCCCAGACTCGCGGCTTCCGCGTCCTCCTTGGCCCATTTGGACCTCTTTCCGTCGTAACCATGGCTTCCGAGGTGGTGGCTCCCAATGTTCCTCTCTTGAAGCCCCTTCATGTACTTAGACTTTTTTTGGCATCTTCGGCCTCGCAAGCCTCCTTGAATATTTGAAACTGCTCTTCTGTGATTGTCGGATTATCCTTTACAATCTCGGAGTAGGGTTCCTTCTTGTCGATGATCCTTGCTTTCACTCGATTTTTCCAGGCGGCCAACGCGTCGCTAAACTTGGTCATGGCGTGTTTGTTTATCTTCTTCATTGTCGGGTCCTCATCTGGATCTTTATAATCCTTCTCATCCGGCCCGGGAACAAGAATATCTAGTGAAACTTCTTTAGGAGGGAGCTCCTCATATTTTCTACATTCTGTAGTTTCTCATCGTTGATGGTGGCGGTTGTCCGTACGATGCAGCCTCGACGCGCTTCCTCGGACGCCGTTGGCTCAAAATTGTCGTCGTCCACCTCCGTGACCACCACTCTAGTAGTCCTGAGTTTGTTAGGAACCCGTTGCCTCTTTGCTTTTGATTCTACACCGGCTCCGCTCCCCGAGGCAGCGCCGGTCTCAGTCTCAGCGCTGGTCTGCATCTAAGCGCCGGTCTGAGTCTGAGCGCCGGTCTCAGTCTCAGCACCGGTCTACGTGTCGGTCTCAGTCCCCGATGCCACCGGTGGGCCCAGCAATAACATCGGTTGATCATCGGTAAGGCTAAAAAATTCGTCTGCCGCCCGGTAGGCGTCGTCGCAATCACCAGAACCCTGTCCTTCATCGTTGCTAGTCATGTTTCCTATGATTAAATCTAGTCAATTAATTCTAGACCTAATAAAATGAATAATGACATAAAAAGGGCCTATTGTTTTGCAAGAATGTTGACTCCTTCCTGGTGCGGCAAATCACGGGAACTCGATATGTCCTAGTTTGTAGCACACGTCATGCCGAAATTCACGGAAAATTTCGGCATGAGCTTTGCTAAAAAGTGGACAAATCGAGAACCTGAAATTTGCCGGAAAAGAAATGAATCAACATTCCGGCAAAACATAGGCCACTAAGCATCATTCCCTGCAAACAGTGTCCAAATATACACGAGCAACCACATGTGCAAACAGTGTAGAAGAAAATTCATTTAACTACTAATAGAACAAAATTCAGTTAACTTTAGTGCTCTATAATGATGAAAGGAAAAAAAATTCAGTTAACTACTAATTTCATTCATTTAGGTTATTCATTTAACATCACCTAATTAACCTACTGTACCAATACTACTAGCAGCACTACTAACCTAATCAACCTAGCAAAACTCTAGTGCCCTAACTGAAAAACATCTAATTAACATCTAATTTTTTCTCTAAAATACAGAGAGAGATGAGTGAGGGGAGGGGTGGGGGACTTACAGAGAGGGGAGAGACGGTGGCGGGGAGGTGCTCGGTGACGGAGGCAGGGGCGGAGAGGGCGGGCTCGGGCACGGGCAAGGGCGGTCCTGGGCGGGCTCGGACGGCGGTGAGGTGGAGGGCGCCGACGGTGACGTGGAGGGTGGCCTTGGGCGGCGGCGGTGAGGCTGGGGGCGGCCTCGGGCGGCGGCGGTGAGGCTGAGGGCGGCCTCGGGCGGCAGCGGTGAGGCTGAGGGCGGCCTCGGGCGGCGGCGGTGCGGCTGAGGGCGGCCTCGGGCGGCGGCGGTGAGGAGATGGCGGCGAGGGCGAGGGACGATTTGGGGAAGAATTGGTAGCCGGGGAGCGGGGTGGGGGGAAACCGCTGTTTAAGTGAAACGTAACGGTAGCGCGTTTCCGGAAACGCGCTATAGCTAAGTTAGCTATAGCGTGTTTACTAAGACTCGCTGCTGCTATTCCTTTCTCCTTTTTCCCCTTTTTTCTTTTATTTTTCTTTACATTTTATTTTTTCCCTTTCTCCTTTTTCTATTTCTTTCATTTTCATTTACTTTTCTACTTGTTTTTCACTTTATTTTATTTCCGTTAGCAGCAGCGCTTTATACGTAAGCGCGCTGTAGCTAAGGAGATTAGCAGTAGCGCTGGGCCATTATACGCGCTACTGCTAGGTTGGGCTAGCCATGTGCGCCCTGTTCGAACGTAGCAGCAGCGCTTTTTGCTAGTACGCGCTACTGCTAAAGTCATAGAAGTAGCGCGGTTTATTCACGCGCGCTGCTACTAAGTAGCAGCAGCGCTTGATTTTGTACAGCGCTACTGGTAAAATTCTGTGTATAGGCTTTTCCCTAGTAGTGATTAGTGGAATCAAGAGAACTACTAGAAGCAACAATATTGGATTTAGCATGATTATTGTTACTACTAGAGGAAGAATCTTTCTTGTTCTTGTTACTAGACTTGACTTGAGGCATGTAAGTGGATAAGAGTAAACGCTTGGCAATGTAAGAAGAACTTTTCTTGCGAATATCATCATTGATTGCTTTTAAGAACTCATGCTCTTGCTCAAGGTTGAGCTTTTCAACGCGCAATTTCTCATGAGTCCTTGAAAGTTCTCGATGATCTCCTAAGATAGTTTCATGAGCTAACTTAAGAGTGTTTAGTTCTTTAGTTAGAGACTCAATCTTCTCCTTATCATTGTCATTCGTTTTATCTTGATTAGCATGATTAATTGACGTTTCATCATAGTATTGATCACTAGAGTTGTCAACAAGTAAATCATCATCACCTAACAAGTCATCTTCATCACTATTGAAATCAACATACTCGGGGTGTGATACATTTGGGCCTTTAGCCATGAAGCATGTTCCAACTCCTTCATTTGGTGAATCAAATATGTCGTAGGAGTTGGTTGTCACAAGTGCTTGACCGGCAACACCTTCATCTTGAGTATATTCGGAGTCGGAGTGATAGCTTCTCTCGGAGTGGTTGTCGGAGTCGGAGCCGGATACCCATTCACCAACATGAGCTTGATGTCTTCGTTTTGTGTAGCTCCTTGATGACTTGTCCTTTCTTTCCGAATCCTTGCTTCTCCGTGAGGGTCTTCGTTCATAACGATCATCTCTACTCCTTCTTTCTCTAGATGGTGATTCTTCTCTTCTACTTCTTCTCTTGGGAGAATCTTCTCTTCTCTTGTAGGGGGCCGTACACTCATTGGAATAGTGTCCGGGCCTTCCACAATTGTAGCAGTTTCGCTCTCGATTAGAAGATCTTTTGTCATGGTAGGACCTTGATTTGGAGCTTCTCTCTCTGCTTCTACTCTTGTAGAACTTGTTGAAGTTCTTCACCATTAAGCTCAATTCTTCATTGAAGGTTTGTTTCTCACTTGATGATGTGGGGGCTTCACATGAGGCTTTGTAAGCACCACTTGATTTGTTGTGAAGTTCCTCTTTATCCTTGAGTGACATCTCATGAGCAACAATTCTTCCAATGACTTCCGTTGGCTTGAGATCTTTGTAATTGGGCATCATTTGGATCAATGTGCACACGGTATCATATTTTCCATCCAAGGCTCTTAGGATCTTCTTGATGATGAATCTATAGGTCATCACTTCACTCCCTAAGCCGGCAATCTCATTTTTGATAAGAGCAAGCCTAGAGTACATTTCAGCGACACCTTCACCATCCTTCATTTTGAACTTGTCAAGTTGACTTTGAAGCACATCCAACTTGGATTCCTTGACAGAGTCGGTACCTTCATGCATGTCAATCAAAGTATCCCAAATTTCCTTTGCATTCTCAAGACGACTGATTTTGTTGAATTCTTCGGGGCACAATCCGTTGAAGAGGATAATACAAGCTTGAGCGTTGTATTGTAGCATCTTCAACTCATCCGCGGTAGCTTCACGATTTGGTTCTTTCCCATCAAAGAATTCACCTTGCAAGACAACACACACAATAGCCCAAATGGCGGGGTTATGTCCAAGAATACGCATTTTCATCTTATGCTTCCAACTAGCAAAATTAGTACCATCAAAGTAAGGACCTCTACGGTGATAATTTCCCTCGCTCGACGCCATACTCTCCTAGGTTGTGAAACCAAGGCTATGACCACCAAAAGGTATGGAAATCAAAGCAAATGGAGACCAAAGCTCTGATACCACTTGTAGGATCGAAAGTATGTCTAGAGGGGGGTGATTAGACAGCTTGACCCAATAAAAATCTAGCCTTTTCCCAATTTTAGTTCTTAGAAGATTTTAGCTATCTTAGCACAAGTCAAGCAATCTTCACACAATTCAAGCAAGCATGCAAAAGAGTATATGAGCAGCGGAAAGTAAAGCATGCAACTTGCAAGAATGTAAAGGGAAGGGTTTGGAGGATTCAAACGCAATTGGAGACACAGATGTTTTTGTCGTGGTTCCAATAGGTGGTGCTATCATACATCCACGTTGATGGAGACTTCAACCCACGGAGGGTAACGGTTGCGCGAGTCCATGGAGGGCTCCACCCACGAAGGGTCCACGAAGAAGCAACCTTGTCTATTCCATCACGGCCGTCACCCACGAAGGACTTGCCTCACTAGCGGTAGATCTTCACGAAGTAGGCGATCTCCTTGCCCTTACAAACTCCTTGGTTCAACTCCACAATCTTGTTGGAGGCTCCCAAGTGACACCTAGCCAATCTAGGAGACACCACTCTCCAAGAAGTAACAAATGGTGTGTTGATGATGAACTCCTTGCTCTTGTGCTTCAAATGATAGTCTCCCCAACACTCAACTCTCTCTCACTGGATTTGGATTTGGTGGAAAGAAGATTTGAGTGGAAAGAAACTTGAGGAAGGCTAGAGATCAAGATTCATATGGTTGGAATGGAATATCTTGACCTCAACACAAGTGTAGGTGGTTCTCTCTCAGAAAATGTGTATTGGAAGTGTAGGTATGTTCTGATGGCTCTCTCCATGAATGAAGAGTGGGTGGAGGGGTATATATAGCCTCCACACAGAATCTAACCGTTACACACAATTTGCCAAACTCGGTGGGACCGAATGGTTAAACTCGGTCGGACCGATTCAGCAAACCTAGTGACCGTTAGGATTTTTGGTGGAACTGAGATACAACTCGGTAGGACCGATATGGTTAGGGTTAGGGCATAACGTAATCTCAGTGTGACCGATTACACAAACTCGGTGGCACCGATTTTGGTAATAAGCTAACTAGAGAGTTGGTCGGGTAAACTCGGTGGGACCGATTCGCTCATCTCGGTGAGACCGAAATGTTACAGAAGGGAAACAGAGAGTTTACATTGCAATCTCGGTGGGACCGATCGCTCATCTCATTAAGACCGAAACGTTATGAAGGGAAACAGAGAGATTACAAGCCCATCTCGGTGAGACCGAGATCCCTATCGGTGAAACCGAATTGCTAGGGTTTGTGGCAGTGGCTATGACATTTGAAACTCGGTGGCGCCGGATAGAAAGAATCGGTGGGGCCGAGTTTGACTTTTGGTTTAGGTTAAATGTGGATGTGGGAAGGTAGTTGAGGGTTTTGGAGCATATCACTAAGCACTTTGAGCAAGCAAGCCATTAAGCAACACCTCATCCCTCCTTGATAGTATTGGCTTTTCCTATAGACTCAATGTGATCTTGGATCACTAAAATATAAAATGTAGAGTCTTGATCTTGAAGCTTGAGCCAAACTTTTTGTCCTTAGAATTTTGAGGGATCCACTTTCCTCACCAATGCCATGCCATTCATTTAGCTTTTCCTGAAATATTAATCTTGGAATAATGTTAGCTCAATGAGCTATATGTTGTTAGGAATTACCTAAACCACCTGGGGATAGTTGCACTTTCACAGTGAAAACAACTTACACCAGTGCAAAGTTGGCCAAGATATATATGACCAGGATCGTATGTCTGCATGGAGTTCCGAGGACCATCCTATCGGATAGAGGGACACAGTTTACCTCAAAAGTTTTGGCACCAGCTGCACAAGACTTTGGGAACGAGATTGGAATTCAGTACAACATTTCAACCGCAGATGGATGGACAGACCGAGAGAGTCAATCAGATTCTGGAGGACATGTTGAGAGCCTGTGCTCTAGATTATGGATCTAGTTGTGATGACAATTTGCCTTACGCAGAGTTCTCGTACAACAATAGTTACCAAGCCAATTTGAAGATGGCACCATTCGAAGCCCTGTATGGACTAAGGTGCAGAACACCGTTAATGTGGGATGAAGTTGGAGACCGACAATTGTTTGGACCATACTTGATCAAAGAGTCTGAGGAGAAAGTTAAACTGATTCGAGATAGAATGAAGATAGCTCAGTCCAGACAGAAGAGTTATACAGATTCAAAACGCAAGGAGGTAACCTATGAAATTGGAGATAGAGCATATCTGCGAGTATCACCTTTGCGAGGAGTGAAACGTTTTGGAGTTAAGGGAAAGTTAGCCCCGAGATTTGTAGGACAGTATCGTGTTTTGGAACGGATGGGAGAAGTTGCCTACACGTTGGAGTTACTTGAAGGACTGTCAGGAGTTCACGATGTGTTTCATGTTTCTCAGTTGAAGAAGTGCCATGCTGAGATGGCCGATATACCGCTAAGAGATACCGTACCCTTGGAGGCGATTCAGTTGGACAATGATTTGACATATGAGGAGAGGCCAGTCAAGATTTTGGAGTTTGCCAGTCGAGTGACCCGCAACAAGGTTATTAAGTTTTGGAAAGTTCAATGGAGCCACCATACCAAGGATGAAGCCACCTGGGAACGAGAGGATGACCTTCGTAAAGACCACCCACACCTATTTTCTAGCCAACCCGAATCTCGAGGGCGAGATTCATCTTAAGGGGGGTAGGTTTGTAACATCCCAAATTTTCAATTTGGTATTTTATGCATTAGATCATCATTGCATATCATATTTTACTACATTTTGGCTGATCCTAGAAATTCTAAGCAACTCAAGGACCCACGGAGAGAGTTGGGGATTTCGTTATTTTCATATTTGAGCTTTTCTCGAATTATGAAAAGAGGATCGCTTGATTTTAATTTTATTTCTCTGAAATATTTCTTTTATAAAAACATAAAAGAGAGAGGATAAAATGACTTCCTCAAAATAAAGAAATACCAGAGATTTAATATTAAAATCAAATAAGTTTTTTTATTCGTAGTTTTTTTGCTATTTTATTTGAATTAGGAAAAATATGCATTTTTCAAAATTGCATTTTAGGCCCAAATAAATGTTCACCTTGTCCGGCTTATTTTTAGAGGACGGGGAAAATTTATTTCGGGATTTTTGGAGTCCGTTTAGTATTTCTTTTCTTTCTTTTTCTACACGTCTGAATTGTTTTAAAAAACGCGAACCGACCTAGCCGGGCTGTGTCCGTCTAGGACTCTCGGCCCGGCCGGCCTTATAAGCCGGGGGAGCCGCCCCTCAGCCCACCCCGCACCCCCGCCCTAGCCGCACGAGCCGCTGCCACCGCCGCGCACTGCTGGAGCCGCACGCCGCCGCCGCTGCTGCCGGTAACCGTCGCCGCCGCCGTCGGTTTTCTACGGAAAACCGATCAGTTTTCTTTACACCCCACAGTTTTATTTTTAGTAGATTGGTTTTTTTTGGTTTAGTTATTTAGCGGACATTCGTACGTACGTTCGCTTTTACGAACTGTTTTCACAGTTTAGCCACAGACAGCGAACACTCATTCGTTAGCTTGTTCGTTAGTTTTCTTTAATCGGATTTTTCCACGATTATTTCTGATTGCGATTTCTGATCCGATTTTTGTTCTAGTTTATCTTTTCGCTCGTTTGTCGGAATCAGGCGATTCAAGCGCCTAGATCTTCGTCTCGAGACCCTCTTTCCGTTTAACCAACTTGAACAAGCTTTTGCTACTATAAAATTTGACCTAGGTCAAGATTAGTAAACGGATCTTGTTTCTTTCGCCGTTTGAGTTTTGTTGCTCCATTCGATTTATTCTTTTTCCAAACCGGAGTTCTTAAGTTGAACTTTCTGGTTAGATCTTCTTATTTGAGATTTACCCATGTTTCTTTGCTTGAGTGCTTATGTATGCTATTGTTTGTTTGTGATAGAATTACCGGAGTGTGAAGCTTGTTATTTGGAGTCTCTAGGTTACGCGGTTCGTCAGCAAGGCAAGTAACACTTTGATCAAATCCCTTTATCACCCAGTTTTTATGCATTAGTTCCAATCCTCAAACATTGCATGGTTATGATGGCATTAACTTGTGGGTTGGGAAGTAGTTGATGTGGAAGAACCTATTGCCCTGTTACATTCAAACCCTTGGGAGTTACTTCTACGTGTTGCTTATATTGCTATGCTATGCTCGTAGACGTGGTTTGGGTGAGTGAAATCCATGACAGATGTGATATTGTTAATTAATGGTTCAACTTAAGGTGGCAACTTGAATACACATCTAGGTGGATTGAGGCACCTGGAGTACCCAGTGTTGCCTGTATTTTTTGGAGATCCCGGGGTTCCGTGTGATTTTCCAATGGACCGCCACCCAGGCTCAAAGGGAACTGAGATTATTCATGCGAGAAACTTCTGTGTGCAGCCACAAGCTATTATGGGCCCTAGCATAGTTGAGTAAGTTACGTGAAGCTCTTGAAGAGGTGGATCAGTAGGTAGTGGGTTGTAGGTTTGGTATGGTCTGCTCGGAGTAGAGAGTTAATGTTTCTGAAAGACTGTGTCTCGGTCATCCGTTTCTCAAACACCATGTAGTGCGAGAAATCCAATGGAGGCGATTGAGTCTTGTGGGGAAAAGTGCGCAAACCTCTGCAGAGTGTACAAACTAATCATGGTTAGCCGTGTCCCCGGTTATGGACATCTTGAGTATCTAGTACTTGGAGTATCTTAAGTATCTCATCACTCTTAAATTAATATTGTTGGGTTGATAATTACTTTAATTGGGATTGAGTTGGAGGAACCTTCTCAATGATGTTTCAACTACCATGATAGTTAAATAAAATATATTCCTTTGTTGTAGGGAAAAATTGGCTTTTCGCAAAACTGTAACCATAGAGCTTTTCCACCAGCCAAATATGCATGTAGTGATAGCATTATTCTGTTCTTGCTCTACTGTGTTACTTTGCCAGCATATTCCATGTGCTGACCCATTTTCGGGCTGCAACGTATTATGTTGCAGACTTTTCAGACGAGGAGTAAGGTTCGTTAGGTCATCGCCGGGCAGCTCAGCTATGCCGTTGGAGTTGATGGACTCACTAATCTTCCAAGCCTTCCGCTGTTATCGTATTAGATGGCCTTAAGCCATATTTACTGTAATAAGTTCTCTTTGGAGACATCCGATGTAATAAGTGTGTGATTGCTACTCTGTTATAAATCCTCGAGTACTGTGTGTGTCAGCATTTGTTGTCGGGTCGTTTGTTGGCCGTTTGTTGTCGGGTCGCTACAATATTTTCAGATTACAAAAACCTATATCTACCATCCATATTGCACTTGTATCACCATCTCTTCACCGAACTAGTGCACCTATACAATTTACCATTGTATTGGGTGTGTTGGTGACACAAGAGACTCTTTGTTATTTGGTTGCAGGGTTGTTTGAGAGAGACCGTCTTCATCCTATGCCTCCCATGGATTGATAAACCTTAGGTCATCCACTTGAGGGAAATTTGTTGCTGTCCTACAAACCTCTGCACTTGGAGGCCCAACAACGTCTACAAGAAGAAGGTTGTGTAGTAGACATCAGAGGTATTGTCAACCCCTCTTACGCGTCGGGTTGCAAGTATTTGTTCTTTGTGTGCAGGTACCGTTTACATAGTGTTGCTTGGTTCTCCTACTAGATTGATACCTTGGTTTTGCAACTTAGGGAAATACTTACCATAGCTGTGCTGCATCATCATTCCTCTTTAGGGAAATACCGACGCAGTCTAGCCATGTCATTAACCATCAACACTTGATGCTCCTTCTTGATTTCTACCTCCGTCAATTTCAGCATCGCGAAGAGATCGTGAATCGTTTTCGTCATCCCTTGCATATTATAGTTCATCACGAAGCCTTTATAGCTTGGTGGCATTGACTGAAGAACTCTGTCAATAAGACTCTCAACTGGAAGATCAATTCACAATTGAGGCAAGTGGTTACGATACCCAGACATTTGGAGTATGTGTTCACTGACAAAATTGTTCTCCTCCATCCTACAGCTAAAGAACTTGTTGGAGACTTCATATCTCTCAACCCGGGCATTTGCTTGAAATGTTAACTTCAGCTCTTGGAACATATCATATGCTTCGTGGCGTTCAAAATCCTTTTGAAGTCCCGGTTCTAAGTCGTAAAGCATGTTACACTAAACTATTGAGAACTCATCAGATCGAGCCTGTCAAACGTTAATAACATCTGCATCAGCTCCTGCAGCAGGTCTGTCACCTAGCGGTGCATCAAGGATATAATTCTTCTATGCAGCAATGAGGATAATCCTCAAGTTACGGACCTAGTCTGTGTAGTTGCTACCATCATATTTCAACTTAGCTTTCTCTTGGAACACATTAAAATTCAAGGGAACGGTAGCACGGGCCGTTGATCTACAACATAAATATGCAAAAACTATTAAGACTAAGTTCATGATAAATTTTAGTTCAAATAATCAAATTACTAATGAACTCTCACTTAAATCAACAACCCAAGTTGTCTAAGTGACACATGATCCAAATCAACTAACTCATGTCCGATCATCATGTGAGATGGGGTAATCTTCAATGGTGAACATCTCTATGTTGATCATATCTACTATATGAATCACGTTCGACCTTTCGGTCTCCAGTATTCCAAGAGCATGCATGTACATGCTAGGCTCGTCAAGTTTAACCCAAGTATTCTGCATGTGCAAAACTGGCTTACACCAATTGTATGTGAACGTAGAGTCTATCACACCCGATAATCACAAGGTGCTTTGAAAGGACGAACCTTAGCAATGGTGCATACTCAGGGAGAGCACTTTTATCTTGAAATTAAGTGAAGGGGTCATCTTATAATGCTACCGTCATTCTAAGCAAAATAAGATGCATAAAATATAAACATCACATGCAATAAAAAATATGTGACATGATATGGCCATCATCATCTTGCACTTTTGATTGTTGGAAATATGCCCTAGAGGCAATAATAAAATGGTTATTATTATATTTCCTTGTTCATGATAATTGTCTATTGTTCATACTATAATTGTGTTATTCGGAAATCGTAATACATGTGTGAATACATAGACCACAACACGTCCCTAGTGAGCCTCTAGTTGACTAGCTCGTTGATCAAAAGATAGTCATGGTTTCCTGACTATGGACATTAGATGTCATTGATAACGGGTTCACATCATTAGGAGAATGATGTGATGGACAAGACCCAATCCTAAGCATAGCTCAAAGATCGTGTAGTTCGTTTGCTATGGCTTTTTCGAATGTCAAGTTTCATTTCCTTAGACCATGAGATTGTGCAACTCCCGGATAACGTAGGAGTGCTTTGGGTGTGCCAAACGTCACAACGTAACTGGATGACTATAAAGGTGCACTACGGGTACCTCCGAAAGTGTCTGTTGGGTTGGCACGAATCGACACTGGGATTTGTCACTCCGTATGACGGAGAGGTATCTCTGGGCCCACTCGGTAATGCATCATCATAATGAGCTCAATGTGACCAAGTGATTGATCACGGGATCATGCATTACGGTACGACTAAAGTGACTTGCCGGTAACGAGATTGAACGAGGTATTGGGATACCGACGATCGAGTCTCGGGCAAGTAACGTACCGATTGACAAAGGGAATTGTATACGGGATTGATTGAATCCTTGACATCGTGGTTCATCCGATGAGATCATCAAGGAGCATGTGGGAGCCAACATGGGTATCCAGATCCCTCTGTTGGTTATTGACCGGAGAGTCATCTCGGTCATGTCTGCGTGTCTCCCGAACCCGTAGGGTCTACACACTTAAGGTTCGGTGACGCTAGGGTTGTAGAGATATTAGTATGCGGCAACCTGAAAGTTTTTCGGAGTCCCGGATGAGATCCCGGACGTCACGAGGAGTTCCGGAATGGTCCAGAGGTGAAGAATTATATATAGGAAGTCCAGTTTCGGCCATCGGGAAAGTTTCAGGGTCACCGGTATTGTACCGGGACCACCGGAAGGGTCCCGGGGGTCCACCGGGTGGGGCCACCTATCTCAGAGGGCCCCATGGCTGAAGTGGGAGGGGAACCAGCCCCTGGTGGGCTGGTGCGCCCCCCATGGGCCTTCCCCTGCGCCTAGGGTTGGAAACCCTAGGGATGGGGGGCGCCTCACTTGGCTTGGCCGCCGCCCCCCTTGGAGATCCCATCTCCTAGGGCCGGCGCCCCCCCTAGGGGTCCTATATATAGTGGGGGGAGGGAGGGCAGCCGCAACCTAGCCCCTGGCGCCTCCCTCTCCCTCCCGTGACACCTCTCCCTCTCGCTAAGCTTGGCGAAGCCCTGCCGAGATCACCATTGCTCCCACCACCACGCCGTCGTGCTGCTGGATCTCCATCAACCTCTCCTTCCCCCTTGCTGGATCAAGTTGGAGGAGACGTCTTCCCAACCGTACGTGTGTTGAACGCGGAAGTGCCGTCCGTTCGGCGCTAGGTCATCGGTGATTTGGATCACGACGAGTACGACTCCATCAACCCCGTTCTCTTGAACGATTCCGCTCGCGATCTACAAGGGTATGTAGATGTACTCCCCTCTCCCTCGTTGCTAGATGACTCCATAGATTGATCTTGGTGATGCGTACAAATTTTTAAAATTCGGCTACATTCCCCAACAGTGGCATCAGGAGCTAGATCTATGTGTAGTTTCTATGCACGAGTAGAACACAAAGCAGTTGTGGGCGTCGATATTGTCAATTTACTTGTCGTTACTAGTCTTATCTTGATTCGGCGGCATCGTGGGATGAAGCAGCCCGGACCGACCTTACACGTACGCTTACGTGAGACTGACTCCACCGACTGACATGCACTAGTTGCATAAGGTGGCTAGCGGGTGTCTGTCTCTCCCACTTTAGTCGGATCGGATTCGATGAAAAGGGTCCTTATGAAGGGTAAATAGAAATTGGCATATCACGTTGTGGTTTTGGCGTAGGTAAGAAACGTTCTTGCTAGAAACCTATAGCAGCCACGTAAAAACTTGCAACAAGAATTAGAGGACGTCTAACTTGTTTTTGCAGCATGTGCCGTGTGATGTGATATGGCCAAAAGGATGTGATGAATGATATATGTGATGTATGAGATTGATCATGTTCTTGTAATAGGAATCACGACTTGCATGTCGATGAGTATGACAACCGGCAGGAGCCATAGGAGTTGTCTTAATTTATTTACGACCTGCATGTCAACATAAACGTCATGTAATTACTTTACTTTATTGCTAAAGCGTTAGCCATAGTAGTAGAAGTAATAGATGACGAGACAACTTCAAGAAGACACGATGAGGGAGATCATGGTGTCATGCCGGTAACAACGATGATCACGGAGCCCCGAAGATGGAGATCGGAAGGAGCAAATTTTATTGGCCATATCATGTCACTATTTGATTGCATGTGATGTTTATCATGTTTTACATCTTATTTTCTTAGAACGACGGTAGCTTAAATAAGATGATCCCTCGTAATAATTTCAAGAAAGTGTTCCCCCTAACTGTGCACCGTTGCGAAGGTTCGTTGTTTCGAAGCACCACGTGATGATCGGGTGTGATAGATTCTAACATTCGAATACAACGGGTGTAAGCCAGATTTACACACGCAATACACTTAGGTTGACTTGACGAGCCTAGCATGTACAGACATGGCCTCGGAACACGGAAGACCGAAAGGTCGAGCATGAGTCGTATAGAAGATACGATCAACATGAAGATGTTCACCGATGTTGATTAGTCCGTCTCACGTGATGATCGGACACGGCCTAGTTGACTCGGATCATGTTTCACTTAGATGACTAGAGGGATGTCGATCTGAGTGGGAGTTCATTGAATAATTTGATTAGATGAACTTAATTATCATGAACTTAGTCTAAAATCTTTACAATATGTCTTGTAGATCAAATGGCCCACATTGCCCTCAACTTCAACGCGTTCCTAGAGAAAACCAAGCTGAAAGATGATGGCAGCAACTATACGGACTGGGTCCGGAACTTGAGGATCATCCTCATAGCTGCCAAGAAAGATTATGTCCTAGAAGCACCGCTAGGTGACACACCCATCCCAGAGAACCAAGACGTTATGAACGCTTGGCAGTCACATGCTGATGATTACTCCCTCGTTCAGTGCGGCATGCTTTACAACTTAAACCGGGGCTCCAAAAGCGTTTTGAGCAACACGGAGCATATGAGATGTTCGAAGAGCTGAAAATGGTTTTCCAAGCTCATGCCCGGGTCGAGAGATATGAAGTCTATGAAAAGTTCCTCAGTTGTAAGATGGAGGAAAATAGTTCTGTCAGTGAGCACATACTCAAAATGTCTGGGTTGCATAACCGCTTGACTCAGCTGGGAGTTAATCTCCCGGATGATGCGGTCCTTGACAGAATCCTTCAGTCGCTTCCACCGAGCTACAAGAGCTTTGTGATGAGCTTCAATATGCAGGGGATGGAAAAGACCATTCCTGAGGTATATTCAATGCTGAAATCAGCGGAGGTGGAGATAAAAAAGGAGCATCAAGTGTTGATGGTTAATAAAACCACTAAGTTTAAGAAAGGCAAGGGTAAGAAGAACTTCAAGGAGGACGGCAAGGGGGTTGCCGCGCCCGGTAAGCAAGCTGCCGGGAAGAAGCCAAAGAATGGACCCAAGCCCAAGACTAAGTGTTTTTATTGCAAGGGAAGTGGTCACTGGAAGCGGAACTGCCCCAAATACTTAGCGGACAAGAAGGCCGGCAACACTAAAGGTATATGTGATATACATGTAATTGATGTGTACCTTAACAGTACTCGTAGTAGCTCCTGGGAATTTGATACCGATGCAGTTGCTCACATTTGTAACTCAAAGCAGGAGCTGCGGAATAAGCGGAGACTGGCAAAGGACGAGGTGATGATGCGCGTCGGGAATGGTTCCAAGGTCGATGTGATCGCCGTCGGCACGCTACCTCTATATTTACCTACGAGATTAGTTTTAAACCTCAATAATTGTTATTTAGTGCCAGCTTTGAGCATGAACATTGTATCAGGATCTCGTTTAATTCGATATGGCTACTCATTTAAATCCGAGAATAATGGTTGTTCTATTTATATGAGAGATATGTTTTATGGTCATGCTCCGCTGGTGAATGGTTTATTCTTAATGAATCTCGAGCGTAATGTTACACATATTCATAGTGTGAATACCAAAAGATGTAAGGTTGATAATGATAGTCCCACATACTTCTGGCACTGCCGTCTTGGTCACATAGGTGTCAAACGCATGAAGAAGCTCCATGCAGATGGACTTTTGGAGTCTCTTGATTACGAATCATTTGACACGTGCGAACCATGCCTCATGGGTAAAATGACCAAGGCTCCGTTCTCAGGAACAATGGAGGGAGCAACCAACTTATTGGAAATCATACATACTGATGTGTGCGGTCCAATGAGTGTTGAGGCTCGCGGTGGCTATCATTATGTTCTCACCCTCACTGATGACTTGAGTAGATATGGGTATGTCTACTTAATGAAACACAAGTCTGAGACCTTTGAAAAGTTCAAGGAATTTCAGAGTGGGGTTGAGAATCAACATGACAGAAAAATCGAGTTCTTGCGATCAGATCATGGGGGAGAATACTTGAGTCACGAATTTGGCACGCACTTAAGGAAATGTGGAATAGTTTCACAACTCACGCCGCCTGGAACAGCTCAGCGTAATGGTGTGTCCGAATGTCGTAATCGCACTTTATTGGATATGGTGCGATCTATGATGTCTCTTACCGATCTACCACTGTCATTTTGGGGCTAAGCTTTAGAGACTGCCACATTCACTTTAAATAGGGCTCCATCGAAATCCATTGAGACGACACCGTATGAATTATGGTTTGGGAAAAAACCTAAGCTGTCGTTTCTAAAAGTTTGGGGATGCGATGCTTATGTCAAGAAACTTCAACCTGAAAAGCTCGAACCCAAATCGGAAAAATGCGTCTTCATCGGATACCCTAAAGAAACTATTGGGTATACCTTCTACCTCAGATCCGAAGGCAAGATCTTTGTTGCCAAGAATGGATCCTTTCTAGAGAAAGAGTTTCTCTTGAAAGAAGTAAGTGGGAGGAAAGTAGAACTTGATGAAGTATTGCCTCTTGAACCGGAGAGTGGCGCAGCTCAGGAAATTGTTCCTGAGGTGTCTGCACCGACTAGAGAGGAAGTTAATGATGATGATCATGAAACTTCATATCAAGTTGCTACTGAACTTCGTAGGTCCACAAGGACACGTTCCGCACCAGAGTGGTACGGCAACCCTGTCTTGGAAATCATGTTGTTAGACAACGGTGAACCTTCAAACTATGAAGAAGCGATGGCGGGCCCAGATTCCGACAAATGGCTGGAAGCCATGAAATCTGAGATAGGATCCATGTATGAAAACGAAGTATGGACTTTGACTGACTTGCCCGATGATCGGCGATCCATAGAAAATAAATGGATCTTTAAGAAGAAGATAGACGCGGATGGTAATGTAACCATATATAAAGCTCGGCTTGTCGCTAAGGGTTATCGACAAGTTCAAGGGGTTGACTACGATGAGACTTTCTCACCCGTAGCGAAGCTGAAGTCCGTCCGAATCATGTTAGCAATTGCCGCATTCTATGATTATGAGATATGGCAAGTGGACGTCAAAACGGCATTCCTTAATGGTTTCCTTAAGGAAGAATTGTATATGATGCAGCCGGAAGGTTTTGTCGTTCCTAAGAATGCTGACAAGGTGTGCAAGCTCCAATGCTCGATCTATGGGCTGGTGCAAGCATCTCGGAGTTGGAACATTCATTTTAGTGAGATGATCAATGCATTTGGGTTTACGTAGACTTATGGAGAAGCCTGCATTTACAAGAAAGTGAGTGGGAGCTCTGTAGCATTTCTCATATTGTATGTGGATGACATATTGTTGATGGGAAATGATATAGAATTCTTGGAAAGCATAAAGGCCTACTTGAACAAGTGTTTTTCAATGAAGGATCTTGGAGAAGCTGCTTACATATTAGGCATCAAGATCTATAGAGATAGATTGAGACACCTCATTGGTCTTCCACAAAGTACGTACCTTGACAAGATATTGAAGAAGTTCAATATGGATCAGTCAAAGAAGGGGTTCTTGCCTATATTGCAAGGTACGAGATTGAGCACGGCTCAATGCCCGACCACGGCAGAAGATAGAGAAAAGATGAGTGTCATCCCCTATGCCTCGGCCATAGGGTCTATCATGTATGTTGTGCTGTGTACCAGACCTAATGTAAACCTTGCCGTAAGTTTGGTAGGAAGGTACCAAAGTAATCCCGGCATGGAACACTGGACAGCGGTCAAGAATATCCTGAAGTACCTGAAGAGGACTAAGGATATGTTTCTCATTTATGGAGGTGACGAAGAGCTCGTCGTAAAGGGTTATGTCGATGCTAGCTTCGACACAGATCTGGATGACTCTAAGTCACAAACCGGATACGTGTATATTTTGAATGGTGGGGCAGTAAGCTGGTGCAGTTGCAAGCAAAGCGTTGTGGTGGGATCTACATGTGAAGCGGAGTACATGGCAGCCTTAGAGGCAGCACAAGAAGCAATCTGGGTGAAGGAGTTCATTACCGACCTAGGAGTCATTCCCAATGCGTCGGGCCCGATGACTCTCTTCTATGACAACACTAGAGATATTGCCCTTGCCAAGGAGCCCAGGTTTCACAGGAAGACCAGGCATATCCAGCGTCGCTTCAATTCCATTCGTGAAAGTGTTCAAAATGGAGACATAGATATTTGTAAAGTACATACGGACCTGAATGTAGCAGATCCGTTGACTAAACCTCTCCCTAGAGCAAAACATGATCAACACCAGAACTCTATGGGTGTTCGATTCATCACAATGTAACTAGATTATTGACTCTAGTGCAAGTGGGAGACTGTTGGAAATATGCCCTAGAGGCAATAATAAAATGGTTATTATTATATTTCCTTGTTCATGATAATTGTCTATTGTTCATGCTATAATTGTGTTATCCGGAAATCGTAATACATGTGTGAATACATAGACCACAACACATCCCTAGTGAGCCTCTAGTTGACTAGCTCGTTGATCAAAAGATAGTCATGGTTTCTTGACTATGGACATTAGATGTCATTGATAACGGGATCACATCATTAGGAGAATGATGTGATGGACAAGACCCAATCCTAAGCATAGCTCAAAGATCGTGTAGTTCGTTTGCTATAGCTTTTTCGAATGTCAAGTTTCATTTCCTTAGACCATGAGATTGTGCAACTCCCGGATACTGTAGGAGTGCTTTGGGTGCGCCAAACGTCACAACGTAACTGGGTGACTATAAAGGTGCACTACGGGTACCTCCGAAAGTGTCTGTTGGGTTGGCATGAATAGAGACTGGGATTTGTCACTCCGTATGACAGAGAGGTATCTCTGGGCCCACTCGGTAATGCATCATCATAATGAGCTCAATGTGACCAAGTGATTGATCACGGGATCATGCATTACGGTACGAGTAAAGTGACGTGCCAGTAACGAGATTGAACGAGGTATTGGGATACCGACGATCGAGTCTCGGGCAAGTAACGTACCGATTGACAAAGGGAATTGTATACGGGATTGATTGAATCCTCGACATCATGGTTCATCCAATGAGATCATCGAGGAGCATGTGGGAGCCAACATGGGTATCCAGATCCCGCTGTTGGTTATTGACTGGAGAGTCATCTCGGTCATGTCTGCGTGTCTCCCGAACCCGTAGGGCCTACACACTTAAGGTTCGGTGACGCTAGGGTTGTACAGATATTAGTATGCGGTAACCCGAAAGTTGTTCGGAGTCCCGGATGAGATCCCGGACGTCACAAGGAGTTCCGGAATGGTCCGGAGGTGAAGAATTATATATAGGAAGTCCAGTTTCGGCCATCGGGAAAGTTTCGGGGTCACCGGTATTGTACCGGGACCACCGGAAGGGTCCCAGTGGTCCACCGGGTGGGCCCACCTATCCCGGAGGGACCCATGGGCTGAAGTGGGAGGGGAACCAGCCCCTGGTGGGCTGGTGCACCCCCCATGGACCTTCCCCTGCCCCTAGGGTTGGAAACCCTAGGGGTGGGGGGCGCCCCACTTGGCTTGGGGGGCAAGCCAGCCCCCTTGGCCGCCGCCCCCCTTGGAGATCCCATCTCCTAGGGCCGGCGCCCCCCTAGGGATCCTATATAGAGTGGGGGGAGGGAGGGCAGCCGCACCCTAGCCCCTAGCGCCTCCCTCTCCCTCCCGTGACACCTCTCCCTCTCGCTAAGCTTGGCAAAGCCCTGTCGAGATCACCGTTGCTTCCACCACCACGTTGTCGTGCTGCTGGATCTCCATCAACCTCTCCTTCCCCCTTGCTGGATCAAGTTGGAGGAGACGTCTTCCCAACCGTACGTGTGTTGAACGTGGAAGTGCCGTCTGTTCGGCGCTAGGTCGTCGGTGATTTGGATCACGACGAGTACGACTCCATCAACCCCATTCGCTTGAACGCTTCTGCTCGCGATCTACAAGGGTATGTAGATGCACTCCCCTCTCCCTCGTTTCTAGATGACTCCATAGATTGATCTTGGTGATGCGTAGAAATTTTTAAAATTCTTCTACGTTCCCCAACATTGATCTCCATCTCCAAAGCATCGGCATGATCTCCATCATCACTGGCACAACACCTTGATCTCCATCGTTGTGTTGGCGTCATCTCGCCAACTATTGCTTCTACAACTATTGCTAACGCATAGAGATAAAGTAAAGCAATTACATGGCGCTTAAGTGATTGATACGTAGGTCATACAATAATTAAAGACAACCCTAAGGCTCCTGCCGATTGTCGTACTCATCGACATGCAAGTAATGAACTTATTACAGAACATGGTCATCTCATGCATCAACATATATCACATCATATCTTGACCATATCATATCACAACATGCCCTGCAAAAACAAGTTGGACATCCTCTACTTTGTTGTTGCAAGTTTTACGTGGCTGCTACGGGCAACTAAAGAAGAACCGTTCTTACCTACGCAAAACCACAACGGTGATTATGAAGTTTCTATTTAACCTTCAGCATGGACTGTCGTAGTGAAATCCGATTCAACTAAAGTAGGAGAAACAGACACCCGCCAGCCACCTTTATGCAAAACAAGTTGCATGTTAGTCGGTGGAGCCGGTCTCATGTGCGTGGACATGTAAGGTTGGTTTGGGCCGCTTCATCCCATAGTGTCGCTGAATCAAAATAAGACATTGGTGGGAAGCAATGTGAACATCACCTCCCACAACTCCTTTGTGTTCTACTCGTGCATATCATCTACGTATAGACATGGCTCATGATGCCACTGTTGGGGAATGTTGCATGGAAAACAAAAATATTCTACACACACGCAAGATTTATCCATGGAGATGCATAGCTATGAGAGGGGGAGAACATCTACATACCCTTGTAGATTGCTAAGCGGAAGCGTTTATCAACACGGTTGATGTAGTCGTACACCTTCACGACCCATCCCAATCAAGTACCAAATGTACCGCACCTCCGCGTTTAGCACACGTTCAGCTCGATGACGTCCTCGCCTTCTCGATCTAGCAAGAGAGGCAAAGCAGTAGATGAGGTCCGGCAAAATGACGGTGTCATGACGGTGGTGGTGAAACTATTCTGCAGGGCTTCGCCAAGCACAACAGACATGGACGGAGGAGGAACTAGAACTAGAGGGAGAGGGGGTGCCGCACACGGCTTGGGGATCGTGGTGTGTCTTGCCCCCTCCCCTCCTCACATATACATAGGTGGAGGGGGAGGAGGAGCTGCCCTAGGGCGCGTCCCAAGGGGTTGGCGGCTGCCCTAGGCGCCTGCCCTAGCTGCCCCCTTCCTTCTTTGGCGCGTGGGGGGAGGAAAGGGGGGCCGACTGCCCTATGGCACCTCCCCTTCCCTTTCTCCCTTGTGTGGAGAAAGGCGGGAGGGCGCTAGCTCCTCCCCTTTCCTTTACAGGGCTGGCGGCTAGTGCGGGGGCGTGCCAACCCCCTGTGGGCCGGTGTGCTCCCCTCCCCTTGTCCCGTTAGGACCAATAACTTGCCGTGGCTCTAACACCCTCGATGCGACTATATCTCCCACGTGTCAAGGCACGACTTAGAGGCATAATCGCATTGAAGGCATATGTCGCAAGTTAGGCAATATTCACAACATCCCATGTAATATAGATAATAAAATGGGAGATAACATAGTTGGCTTACAATCGCCACGTCAATCAAGTACATAAATAGCATTACATCACTCAAACACTCATGGCCCGACTACGGCGCCAAAATAAAAGATAACCCAACAAGCGACACGGTCCCGGTCACCCCAACTGGGCACCACTACTGATCATCAGGGAAAGACACGTAGTATCGTAGAGAGTCCTCGTCGAACTCCCACTTGAGCTCGAGCGCATCACCTGGAGCGGAATCATCAGGCCCTGCATCTGGTGTAATAGTAATCTGTGAGCCACAGGGACTCAGCAATCTCGCACCCTCGTGATCAAGACTATTTAAGCTTATAGGTATGGCAAGGTAAATATATGTGGAGCTGCAGCAAGCGACTAGCATATATGGTGGCTATCCTGTTCGCAAAAGAGAGCGAGAAGAGGAGGCAAAGCGCGAACGAAAAACTAGAGGGCAAACCTGCGGCAAACATTACTTCAACACCGTGTTCACTTCCCGGACTCCGCCGAGAAGAGACCATCACAGTAACTCACACGGTTGATTCATTTTAATTAAGTTAAGGTTCAAGTTATCTACAACCGGACATTAACAAATTCCCATCTGCCCATAACCGCGGGCACGGCTTTCGAAAGTTCAAATCCCTATAGGGGAGTCCCAACTTAGCCCATGACAAGCTCTCATGGTCAACGAAGGAATAGACCTCCTCCCGAGACGTTCCGATCAGACTCGGTATCTCGGTTCTACAAGACACTTCGACAGGTTAAAACAAGACCAGCAACACCGCCCGAATGTGCCGACAAATCCCGATAGGAGCTGCACATATCTCGTTCTCAGGGCACACTCAGATGATACATCCTACGAGTAAAACCAACCCTCAAGTTTTCCCGAGGTGGCCCCGCAGTCTACTCGGTCGGACCAACACTCAGAGGAGCACTGGCCCGGGGGGGGTTAAATAAGATGACCCTCGGGCTCCGGAAACCCAAGGGGAAAAGAGGCTAGGTGGCAAATGGTAAAACCAAGGTTGGGCATTGCTGGAAAAGCTTTAATCAAGGCGAACTATCAAGGGGTTCCCATTATAACCCAACCATGTAAGGAACGCAAAATCCGGGAACATAACACCGATATGACAGAAACTAGGGCGGCAAGAGTGGAACAAAACACAAGGCGAGAGGCCAAGCCTTCCACCCTTTACCAAGTATATAGATGCATTAAGATAACATGGCAATATAATGATATCCCAACAAGTAAATAAATGTTCCAACAAGGAACGTCTCCAATCTTCACCTGCAACTAGCAACGCTATAAGAGGGGCTGAGCAAAGCGGTAACATAGCCAATCAACGGTTTGATAGGACATGGTGGGTTAGTGGTTTGACATGGCAATTTGGGAGGCTTTAAAGCAAGTGGTAGGCATCGTAGCATTGGCATAGCAAAAGAGCGAGCATCTAGCAAATCAAAGATAGTAGTGATTTCGAGGGTATGATCATCTTGCCTGCAAAGTTGTCAGAGTTGACTGGATCCTCGAAAACAAACTCAACGGGCTCCTCGTTAGCGAACTTGTCTCCCGGATCTACCCAAACAAGACAAACATGCAAACGGAACACAATCAACCACGTGCAAGGATCAAACAATATGATGCAAGGATGGTATGCTATGCGGGATGCGATGCGGGATGCATATACAAGATTTGACAAGGAATGCATGAACCTGGCCTCAACTTGGGAATCCAAGTGTGCCACTGGAAAGATGATATGAAATTGCTTGAAAACCATATAAGGAACGTCGGAATCGGAGTTACGGTTTGGAAATGGCAAGTAATTCAAATATGACCACGTTCTGCGATTTACAGCAAGTAGTCAACTAAATGCAACAAGATGAACATGCTACAGCACCCAAACATGGCATAAAAATACATGGCAGGGATGCATTCCTGATTCTTAACAAAAGTCTAGCACTGAGCTATGGCCAATTCATCCACTAACAGGTTCAAACAAGCATGGCAAAAATGCATATGGTAAACAGATTTCAGACTTAGTGAAATTAACACTTGTTTGGAATTTCAGATCAGGTAGCACACTTCGGAGCAACAAAACTATATGCTACAGGACTTGAACATGGCAAAGTAAAGCATGGCATGGAGATACTCAAAGAGCTTAACAAAAGTCCCTTAGTGACCTTGAGCCAAAAGGGATCAGAAAATACAATTGCAAGCATGTGAACATGGCAAAAACATAATCAGTTCTCAGACTTAGTGAAAACTGGAGCATGCTGAAAACAGATATCAAGTAGGCATGTTTACGAGCTCGATGCACTCACTACGGAGCAAGTCATGAAAAGCTAAGCATACACCCATCAATAATACACAAAATTCAAGCTAGACATGGCAAGAATAATAGCATAGCATGCACGGATCAACTACAACATCCTCGGCAAAATCGCTAACAAGTAGACAATCTGCCCAGATTCACGAAGTAGCAAAAGTAGAGCTCGATTGACTCAAGCTAGGTTGCTCCATAATTGCAAAAAAATACATGGATGGATAGAGCACTACAAGAGTAACAAAACATCCTTACTGATCATCCTCAAAAGAGGCACGGATCACTAGGAAACAACATGAACATATGGCATCATGAGAAAAACAGATCAAGGACTTGGTGGAAATGCCAAGTCCCTGAAATCAGCATTACCAAGTGCCTCACTTTGCAAGATTGTGCTAGTCACCACACACATCACAAAAAATACATGGGTTGCACCTCTGGAAAGATGGAAAAACCCTTAACTAAACATATGTAGAGCTCATGGGCATATCATGCACACAATAATCATGGCAAAAATGACAAATATCTAAATGGAGCAGCAGATCTGACAATTATCTCAAGTAGCACTCTTCTAATAGCATTTCGGGCATCAAGATGAACTCTAATGAAAATGATGCAATGAGATGAAATGATGTGCTCTCTGAGACGAACATTTTGTTATGCTATATGCGCGAAATGGAGCTACGGATGCAAAGTTACGGCACGATGAACATGGGCATATGAACTAGGGTTTCAGGAGAAAGTCAACCGAGTTTTTGATCTGGATCTGGCCGGCGCGGATCCTGAGGTTCGTCAGAGTTACTGTTCACCGGAGGAGCTCGTGGCGGCCGGAGCTCGTGGATGTCGCCGGACTTGGCGGATCTGGCCGGAGGAGGACGGGGGCGGCACCGGCGAGGCCATGGCAGGCGGTGGCCGGACCGGGTGTGGCGGCGCGCGGGCGAGTCGCCGGCGACGAGGCAATGCCCGGTGAGGTGGGCCGCGGCAGCGCCGGCCGGCGAGGCGGCTCGGCCGCGGGGAAGAAGGCGGCGGGGCTCCCAGGCGCGGGCGCGGGGCGGCTCGGGCCGCGGGGGCCTGCCACAGGCCGCGCGGGCCGGTGCAGTGGGAGACGGCGGCGGCGAACGGCGGCGTGCCACGTGGCGGCGGGGAGGCAGATCGGACGTGTCCGGCCAGCGGAATTTTTGTCCGGTCGCGAGGAGAGGAAGAGAGTTAGGGTTTCACCCGTGAATTTCGGAGGGGGTTCTATATATAGGCATAGAGGGACCTAGGATAGTCCAAATGAGGTGCGGTTTTCGGCCACGCGATCGTGATCGAACGCTCTAGATGATGGAGAGCGTTTTGGTGGGTTTTGGGCCAACTTGGAGGGGTGTTGGGCTGCAACACATACGAGGCCTTTTCGGTCCCTTGGTTAACCGTTGGAGTATCAAACGAGGTCCAATTGATACGAAACTTGACAGGCAATCTACCGGTAGTAAACCAAGGCCGCTTGGCAAGTCTCGGTCCAATCCGAAAATGTTTAATCCCCACACACGAAAGAAAGGTAGAAATGACCACCGGAGGAGAACGAAGCACCGGAATGCAAAACAGACAACGGGGAAAATGCTCGAATGCATGAGATGAACACGTATGCAAATGCAATGCACATGATGACATGATATGAGATGCATGACAACGATAACAACACACGGAGACAAAAACCCGAACCCGATAAAATAAAATAACTTAAGGCCGGAAACAGCAAGAGTTGAAATACATATTGGGAAAGTCATATCCGGGGTGTTACAGTGGCCTTCTAGAACCCCTTCTGGTGATCCGATAAATATCCGATGTGTTTTGAAACCTTTTGCAGAGACCAAATACTATCATCCTATATATCAATCTTTACCCCTGGACCATTCCGGAGCTCCTTGTCATGTCCGTGATCTTATCCGGGACTCCGAACAACATTTGGTCACCAACATACATAACTCACATAGTACTATATCATCAACAAACGTTAAGCGTACGGACCCTGCGGGTTCGAGAATGATGTAGACATGACCAAAACACTTCTCCGGTCAATAAACAATAGCGGGACCTGGATGCCCATATTGGTTCCTACATATTCTACGAAGATCTTTATCAGTCGAACCTTTATGACAACATACGCAGTTCCCTTTGTCCGTTGGTATGTTACTTGCCCGAGATTCGATCGTCGGTATCTCCATACCTAGTTCAATCTCGTTACCGGCAAGTCTCTTTGATTGTTCTGTAATACATCATCTAGTAACTAACTCCTTAGTAACTTTGCTTGCAAGCTTTTTGTGATGATGTATTACCGAGAGGGCCCAGAGATACCTCTCCATCTTACAGAGTGACAAATCCAATCTCGATTCCGCCAAGTCAACAGACACCTTCGGAGATACCTGTAGAGAAACTTCATGATCACCTAGTTACAAAGTGATGTTTGATAGCACACAACGTATTCCTCCGGTATCCGGGAGTTGCATGATCTCATGGTCTAAGGAACATGTATTTGACATTAAGAAAGCAGTAGCAAAAACTGAACGATCATATGCTAAGCTAACAGATGGGTCTTGTCCATCACATAGTTCTCCTAATGATGTGATCCCATTATCAAATGACAACTCATGTCTATGGTTAGGAAACCTTAACCATCTTTGATCAACGAGCTAGTCTAGTTAGAGGATCACTAGGGACATAATATTTGCTTATGTATTCACACATGTATTTAAGTTTCCGGTCAATACATTTCTAGCATGAATAACAAACCTTTATCACGAACAAGGAAATATGATAATAACCAATTTATTGTTGCCTCTAGGGCATACTTCCAATAGATGGGGTGCCTGGCCTGTGCTTCAGTCTGTTCCACTGGCTTATCAGGGCTTCAACTATGGACAGTACATTAGTTGTGACGGGTTGTCGATGATCGATGGGATATAGACAGCAGATTCTGGGCAAGATGATGGCCTACGTCTTTGGAATGAGCACATGGCAATGGTTAAAGCTGTAGTTGAATAGTTTATGTAGGCAGCTCAGCCGGAAGAATTCAGTTTTTGTCATGTAAATGAGCATGAGATTGTGATGGAAGTGCCAGTTGAACAAAACCTTCTTGAGTTCCTCATTCACTCTTATGCTAATGTCTTCACTCCTCGTATTGGTTGGTCTGTGGATCGACTCCTTTGGAAACCAGGTGGATGACTTTTGCTCAAGGGCTGCAATGTTTTCTGTTTGAGTTGGTGTGGCTGCCTGTTACACTCGGTTCCATTTCTTGTTATTTTCCCCAGGAACCAACTCTGTCATCTGCTCCCCTGATGCTTGGGTCGTTGCTACTTCTTGAGCTTGCATTGGTTTTTCCCTTGAAGAGGAAAGGGTGATGCAGAAAAGTAGAGATATGTATTTCAATCAGTTAAGAACCAAGGTATCAATCCAGTAGGAGGAACACACGAGTATCCAATGATAGCACCTACACAAAAAACAAATACTTGCACCCAACAATATAAAGGGGTTGTCAATCCCTTCACGGTTGCTTGCAAGGATGAGATCTGATAGAGATAGGTATAAAAGATAAATAAAAGTGAAAAATAAAGTAAAGATAAATAAATTGCAGAAAGGTATTTTTTGGTTTTTGGTTTTGCAGATCTGAAAAATAATATGATGAAAATAGACCCAGGGGCCATAGTTTTCACTAGAAGCTTCTCTCTTAAAAGAACGCATATGGTTGGTAAACAAATTGCTGTTCAGCAATTGATGGAAAAGAGCATAGTTATGATGATATCTAAGGCAATGATCACGAATATAGGCATCGCGTCTGTGAAAAGTAGACCGACTCCTTCATGCATCAACTACTATTACTCCACACATCGACCATTGTCCAGCATGCATCTAGTGTATTAAGTTAACAAGAACTGAGTATTTCCTTAAGCAAGATGACATGATGTAGAGGGATAGATCCAATCAATATGAAATAACCCCATATTTTTATCCTTAATTGCAATAATACAAATATGTGCCTCGCTACCCCTTCTGTCATTAGGTGAGGACACCGCAAGATTGAACCCAAGACAAAGTACCTCTCCCATTGCAAGAAAAATCAATCTAGTTGGCCGAACCAAATCAATAGATCAGAGAGAAATACAAAGCTATCTTAATCATCCATAAAAGAGTTCAGAGAAGACTGAAATAATATTCATAAATAATCTGATCATAAATCCACAATTCATCGGATATCAAGAAACGCATCGCAAAATAAGATTACATCGAATAGATCTCCAAGAACATCGAGGAGAACATTGTATTGAAGGTCAAAGAGAGAGAACAAGCCATCTAGGTACTAGCTATGGACCAGTAGATATGTGGTACATGTAGAGGCCCTCCGTGATCAAATCCCCCTCCGACGGAGTACTAGAAAAGGCCCCAATATGGGATCTCATGAGGATAGAAACTTGCGATGGCGGAGAAGTATTTTTGGTGTGTCCTACGGTATATGGGGAATATTTGGGTATTTATGGAGCTAAGATTACGGTTGGAGAAGTCACAGGTGGCCCACAAGCCTAGGGGACACCCCCGCCCCTAGGGCACGCCTCCCGAGCTTGTCGTGGCTACGTGGCTCTTCTGGACTCCTCCTGAAGCTTCCTAGGTGTCTTCTGGTCCAAGTAAAATCGTCAAAAACTTTTGTTCCACTTAGACTCCGTTTGTTATTGATTTTCCATCAAAGATAAAAACATGAAAAAACAGCAATTGGCAGTAGGCACTAGGTTACTAGGTTAGTCCCAAAAAATGATATAAAGTAGCATAATAATGCATATAAAACACCCAAGATAGATAATATAATAGCATGGAAGAATCAACAATTATTAATACATTGGAGACGTATCAAGCATCCCCAAGATTAATTTTGTGCGTCCTCGAGTAGGTAAATGATAAAAAATAGAATTTTTTGTTGTGGAATGCTACCTAACATGTTTAGCATGTAATCTTTATTTATGTAGCATGAATATTCAGATCCATAAGATTCAAAACAAAATTTTAATATTGACATAAAAACAATAATACTTCAAGCATACTAATAAAGCAATCATGTCTTCTCAAAATATTATGGCTAAAGAAAGTTATCCCCACAAAATTATATAATCTTGTCATGCTCTATCTTCATAACACAATTTATTTATCATGCACAACCCCAATGACAAGCCAAGAAATTGCTTCATACTTTTTGACGTTCTTAAACATTTTTCAACTCTCACACAATACATGAGATGAGCCATGGATATAGCACTATAGGTGGAATAGAATATGGTGGTGGAGGTTGTGTGGAGAAGGCAAACAGGAAAAAGTCTCACATCGATGAGGCTAATCAATGGGCTATGGAGATGCCCATCAATTGATGTAAATGCAAGGGGTAGGGATTGCCATGCAACGGATGCACTAGAGTTATAAGTGTATGAAAGCTCAAAAAGAAAACTAAGTGGGTCTACATCCAACTTGCTTGCTTGTGAAGACCTAGGGCAATTTGAGGAAGCCCATCATTGGAATATACAAGTCAAGTTCAATAATGAAAAATTCCCATTAGTAATATATGAAAGGGACAAAATAGGAGACTCTCCATCATGAAGAACATGGTGCTACTTTGAAGCACAAGCGTGGAAAAGGATAGTAACATTGTCCCTTCTCTATTTTTCTCTCATTTTTATTATTTTTATTTTTTTCCTCTTTTTGGGCTCTTTGGCATTTTTTCATTTTGGGCTCTTTGGGCTCTTTTTTTATTTAAGTCTGAAGTCTCATCCTGACTTGTGGGGGAACCATAGTCTTCATCATCCTTTCCTCACATGGGACAATGTTCTAATAATGATGATCATCACACTTTTATTTACTCACAAAAATCAAGAATTAAAAATATGACTCTATATGAATGCCTCTGGTGGTGTACTGGGATGTGCAATGATCTAGCGTGACATGTATAAAAAATATGGACGGTGGCCAAGCCAGAAATACTATGTCAACTATATGATCATGCAAAGCAATATCACAATGATGGTGTTTTTCATAATGAAACAAACTAGTGGAAGTTGCACGACAATATATCTCGAAATGGCTATGGAAATGCCATAATAGGTAGGCATGGTGGTTGTTTTGAGGAAGATATAAGGTGGCTTATGTGTGAAAGAGAGTATCATATCACGGGGTTTGGATGCACCGGCGAAGTTTGCACCAACTCTCAAGGTGAGAAAGGGCAATGCACGGTACCGAAGAGGCTAGCAATGGTGGAAGGGTGAGCGTGTGTATAATCCATTGACTCAACATTAGTCATAAAGAACTCACATACTTATCGCAAAAGTTTATTAGACCTCGAAACAAAGTACTAACACGCATGCTCCTAGGTGGGTAGATTGGTAGGAAAATACCATCGCTCGTCCCCGACTGCCACACATAAGGAAGACAATCAAAAATAAATCATGCTCCAACTTCATCGCAAAACGAGAGACCATACGTGCATGGTTCGGGATTCACAAACCTTAACACAAATATTCTTACTAAACCACAATTACTCACTAGCATGACTCTAATATCGCCATCTTTATCTCTCAAAACAGATGCAAGGAATCAAACTTCTCATATATTCAATGATCTTCATGAAAGTTTTTGTTATATCTCTCTTGAATACCCATCACATTAGGACTAAATTCATAAGCTAAGCAAATTTCCATAATATTTTTAAGACTCTGAAAATAATATAAGTGAAGCATGAGAGTTCACCAATTTCTTCAAAATAAAACCACCGTTGTGCTCTAAAAAGCTATAAGTGAAGCTCTAGAGCAACTACCTAGCTCAAAAAATATAAGTGAAGCACATAGAGTATTCTAATAAATTCACGATTAATGTGTGTCCCTCTCAAAAGTGTGTACAACAAGGATTATTGTGGCAAACTAAAAAGCAAAGACCCGTATAATACAAGACACTACAAGCAAAACACATATCATGTGGTGAATAAAAATATAGCCTCAAATAATTTACTGATGGATTGAAGACAAAAGAGGGGATGCCATTCAGGGCATCCCCAAGCTTAGATTATTGTTTGTCCTTGAATATTACCTTGGGGTGCCTTGGGCATCCCAAGCTTACGCTCTTGCCACTCCTTATTCTGTATTCCATCAAAACTTCACCCAAAACTTGAAAACTAAACAGAGAACTCGTGAGATCTATTAGCGAAACAAAGCAAATAACCACTTTTAGGTACTGTTGTAAACTCATTCCAATTTTATATTTGTATTATATCTACTGTATTCCAAGTTTTACATGGATCATACCCCCCAATACTGCCCATAGATTCATCAAACTAAGGAAAGAACACAATGAAAATAGAATTTGTCAAAAACAGAATAGTCTGTAGTAATTTGGACTTTAGGCAAACTTATGTAACTCCAAAAATTCTGAAAAATTAGGACAACGTAGGAAATTTGTATATCAATAAATTGGATAAAAACTCATAATTTTATCACGTTCCAGCAGCTCAGATCAATTTTGTTACTGGGCACAAAAGTTTTTGTTTTCTCACAAAATGAAATCAACTATCACCCAGATAATCCCAAAGGTCTTACTTGGCACAAACACTAATTGAAACACTAAAACACTAAAACACAATCATAACAAAAATATAATTGCATAAACTCATAAAAACAGAAAATAAAATATTGGGTTATCACCCAACAAGCGCTTTTCTTTAGAGCCTTTTAGCCAGACATTGATAATTTTAAGGATGCTCGCATGAAAGACAAGAATTGAAGCACAAAGAGAGCATCATAGAACATGTGATAATCACATTTAAGTCTAACATAATTCCTATGCATAGGAATTTTATAAGCAAACAAATTATCAAAACAAGCAAAAACTAGCATATGCAAGGAAGAAGAATAAAACATTGACAATTTCAACATGAAGAGAGGTAATTTTGTAACATAAAAAATTTTACAACCATATTTCCCTCTCTCAAAATAATTACATGTGTGATAATACTCAAACTCAACAATATAGCTATCACATAACATATTCTCTACATGATCCACATGCATGCAAAGCTGACACTCTTCCAAAATAGTGGGAATATCATCAAATAAAGTCATGACCTCTCCAAGCCCACCTTTATCAAAAAAATCAAAAGATTGATCACTCTCCAAATATGTGGGATTATTTTTAACTAGAGTTGACACTCTTCCAAACCTACTTTCAGTATTATCGCAGACATATTCATCATGAGGCTTAAATAAATTTTCAAGATCATAAGAAGAATCACCTCAATTAGCATCCTCGAGCTTGAGGTTTTGCATATTATTAGCACAATTGACATTAATAGAATTTATAATAAAACCATTGCAATCATGCTTTTCATTCAAGGTGCTATCGTGAATCACTTCGTAAATTTCTTCTTTTAACACTTCATCACAATTTTTAGATTCATGAATTTCAAGGAAAACTTCATAAAGATAATATAGTGTACTCAAATCACTAGCAATTGGTTCATTATAATTGGATATTTTAAAAAGAATAGATAGTGGATGAGGATCCATAAACTTTTAGCTTTCTGATTTGGAATAAACATACAACTATACCAAGCGAACAAGCAAACAAACCATGCAAGACATAAAGGCAAACGAAAAGGCAAATATTTTTGTGTTTTTTGAAAACATTTTAGAAGTGGGTAGAGGAAAACGAGAGGCAAATGATGAATAATGTGAATTCAAGAGATGAGAGTTTATGATGGGTACTTGGTAGGCTTGATGTAGATCCTCCCCGGCAATAGTGCCAAAAATTCTTCCTGCTACTTCTCGAGCTTGCGTTGGTTTTTCCCTTGAAGAGGAAAGGGTAAAGGTTTATTAAAGCTATGTCAAGATTAATTCAAACTTATGATTGGAAGTCACCATGGGATGGCTTTCTTTGAGAAGATTAAGATGGATATGAAGATGGTCTAAAACTGAGCTCGGATGCAAAAGTTATGACAAGTTCAGAGATGCTCATATTGACAACAGATTAAAGAATGGCATTAAACTCAACTAAGATGGCCTCTGATGGAAAATGTTTCAACGTCAAAGTTGTGCGTCTAGTCGAAATGGTTGATTTTGATATAAAAATCATCTTAATCCAAGGTCGTATGCAAAAGTTAAAGCCAAAAATATGTGGTTGCATCAGGATGGCCGGACACTCCGGGGATAACCATCCGGGTTTTGGATTTCTCTGAGGATGGCAGGACACTCCGGGGATGTTCGTCCAGGTTTTGGATTTCTCTCCTACAGACTTTGGAAAACAACCGAAAACCCCCTCAAGATGGCCTCTAGTTAAAAACATGTTCAACATGAAAGTTGTTTGTCTCGTCGAAACGGTCAAGATTGGCTTTGGGATCGTTTCCATCCGAGGTCGTTTACTGCCTCAAAAAGTGACCCGGAAGGTGCAGCCAGGTTGTAAACCGAATAGTTTTAGAAAGTTCGGATTCCGAGTTGGACCCAAACTAGGGTTTTGAACATGATTTCTAACCTTTTCTTGCACATGAAGTCTATCCGCCTCTTATACACCTAAGGGGTGATGGCCAATTGAACAACAACACACAATCGCAAAACCCATCTACTTTTTACCCTAGTTTTACATCTCTCCCTTGTTCTTTCTCTCTTGTTCTTTGTTCGTTCTTCGTATTGAATGGCAGCGATCCTTCAAGGCTCTAGGGGCGGGCGAACCGACCTAGGGCAGCCCATAGCCGATGCGCATCCAGACGGGGTCCCTCCCGGGCGCGTGGGGTTTCGGGTGCTCAAAAGTACCCGTCGGATTGCTTGCGTACCGCGCTTCCAGACGGGTCTCCTTAGACGTGAGCTGCGGTGCATCACCCTCAACGTTGGAGGTACATGGTGATGTGCTCTCGTGCGAACACACTTTTTGGCGACTCCACTAGGGAGGAAAGATCAAGAATCATCATCAACCATGTCGGATCTCCCCAAGCCCTCGGAAGTTAGTGCCGATAGCATCATTAAGCCCGGTCTTGATGAACTATTAGATGAACATCGCTAGGCCTACGAAGCACTCAAGAAGTAGCGTGAAGAGGCTTTTGAGGCACTCAAGAAGAAGAAGGAGGAGTAGGATTTGGAGGCGTTTCTTTCAAGTTTCAATAAGGACCGTCAAGGCAACATCACCCTAGTTGGAAATGTTAATTTCCCTCCTCTCATTTACGAACAAGATGTAATCACTGTGAGTAAAGTTTTTTTTATCCAGAGCAAGTGGCTATGACTGAAAGTGTTGATAGTAAGGGTAATGTGATGACATACAATTCTTTCTTAGCAAGTACTAATGCATAGAAAAGTATGCCTCCGTCATCTAGTGCTACTATTGGTTTATCTCAAAACACTGGTCCAACTTTACCTATTTCAGCGGCACCTCCTATGCAACAACAATATAGTATGCCATTGAATTTTTACCCTGGTCAAACTAGCCAACTTGTGGTTGCACGTACATACCCTAATCCTATTATGAGTGTGCCCAATTCAGCGTCAATGCCGAATCACTTTGTCACACCACCCATAGGTGCAAGCATGTTTGGTCTTCCGCCGAATTATGTTCCGGCGCCCATCCTACAAGTTGCACCACTAGCTAGTATGTCATTGCCACAAACATCTTCATCTACCTCAGATCAAATTTTAGCTAAATTAAGGGACGATTTGCATAAGATGTTTCTAGAAACTTTCAAAAACGAGCCAAAAGTAAAGAGTCTTGTGTATCAAAAGCCTTATCCCGACCACTTTGATGCAGTTTTGTACCCTCAAGGTTATAAGGTTCCTGATTTGGTCAAATTTACTAGAGAGGGCACGAAAACAACATGGAAGCATGTTAGTCAGTATGTAGCACAGTTGGGTGAAGCAGGTTCCATCGAAGAATTAAAAGTGTGTCTATTTCCATTATCTTTAACTGGTACCGCATTTTCATGGTTTGCTGCTTTACCACATGGTTCAATTCCCTTATGGTCGCAATTAGAGAAAAAGTTTCACGATCACTTTTATAGAGGCGATAAGGAGCTTAAGTTGTCACATCTTACATCGGTTAGGCAGAAACATGATGAATCGGTCACCAATTATGTCAAGAGATTTAGAAATATAAAAAATAGGTGTTATATATAGCTTGGTGATAACTGAGAGAGACTTGGAGGATCTTGTTCTTAATGGTTCAAAAACTCACATTAAATAGAGGCTAGAAAGTTATGAGTTTTTGAATATTAACCAAGTCTTACAAAAAGCTTTGGCTCAAGAGAGTCGAAGTAAAGAGGTCGATAGGTCTAGAACTGATCGTTCTAGAATGCATATGGTTGAATACAATGATGAAAATTCGGACGATGAGGTTGATGTCTATACTACTGGGTTTGTTTGGTCCTCAAAGGCCAAACTCTATATATGGAATGCTCTTAAGCTGATTCGCAAGAATCGTGATGAGGAGATGAAGTTTACTTTTGATATATCTAAGTGTGATAAAATATTTGATGCTCTCTTGCAATATAAGATGATTAGAATATCACACACCATACCGCCGTTCGACGAGTTGAAACGGCGTGCTTATTGCAAGTACCATAATTAATTTTCTCATGCTACTAATGATTGCAATGTTTTTTATAATAGATACAATTAGCCATTAATGATGGACAATTGAATTTTGCTGAGATGCAAGTTGATAAACATCCCTTCCTGATAAATACCATGGACTTGGAAGGAAAGAAAATGGAATTCGGCCTAGCATAGCCGAATCTGCTAACAAAGATAATGGTGTTATTGGTGAACCCAGGAAAGGCAAGGAGGGTGCCAAAGTCTTGGGAAGAGAGGTTGTGCTTGATAAGCAACCCGGTGACAAAGAAGTTTGAAGATCACCATAGAAAATTCTACACTCGGGGGGCGACCACAAGTATAAGAAGATACTCATGTTAAATTTATCAAGCCCAAGAATTCAGAAGTTGGCAAGCGGGAAAAGAGTGAAGCTAAGCACAAGCGAATCAAGCCAACTTTTGATATGTTGCTATCCAAATATGCAAGTCAAGCGGCCGGTTCTAGCTCTAATTGTCCATCACATTCAAAGCGTTCAAGATCGCCTCCGAAGCAAGAGTTTTGACGCTATGCAAGGCCATATGGGTCATGGACACCGACACCATGGATGTCACAACCCCCGTATGCACCATATTACACGAGAGACTTCAATGGAGGATGGGGGCAGTCCCCAATGGATCCTTATGATTTTCATATGGGGTGGGCAGCACCTAGATGTCCTATACGCGTGAGGCATTATTATCCCACACAAGGCCATTTGAGCTATGGTGCTAATCGGCCAAAAAAAATTCTCCAAGCAAGACCAATAAAAAGTGTGGCGTATTAAGTCACCAAATGCGGAAATTTCAGAATGCGACAAGCAAAAGGAGATCAAAATGCCGATTGTTGGTAATCTGCTAATTCAAATGGTGATATTGTTACTGTTCAACATGGTTCCATGGTTAATGATCATGAGGCTAGCACAAGCAAGGCCAAACTTAGGGATCCCAAATATACCCAACCTAAGTGGTGTCCTCCCGGTCTAACTAAGACTATGAAAAGGAGATTACAATGCATAAGGAACCACGAGAAGGTAGAGCATAAAGAAGAGAAGCAAAGGGACGAATTGTTCAATGCAATTCGGCCTATGGTACTCACAAAACTAGTGTGGAGGCCTAAACAAAAAACATAGATGCTTCTGAAGGAAATATACCCTAGAGGCAATAATAAAGTTGTTATTTATATTTCCTTATATCATGATAAATATTTATTATTTATGCTATAATTTTATTAACCGAAAATTTGATACATGTGTGGATACATAGACAAAACCCATTCGTTAGGATAAAAAGATGGTTAAGTTTCCTAACCATAGACATGTGTTGTCATTCAATGAATGGGATCACATCATTAGGATAATGATCTTGATGGACAAGACCCATTCGTTAGCTTAGCATAATGATCGTTAATTTTTATTGCTATTGCTTTCTTCATGTCAAATACATATTCCTTCGACTATGAGATTATGCAACTCCCGAATACCGGAGGAATACCTTGTGTGCTATCAAACGTCACAACGTAAATGGGTGATTATAAAGATGCTCTACAGGTATCTTCGAAGGTGTTTGTTGGGTTAGCATAGATCGAGATTAGGATTTGTCACTCCGGGTATCGGAGAGGTATCTCTGGGCCCTCTCGGTAATGCACATCATGATAAACCTTGCGAGCAATGTGACTAATGAGTTAGTTGCAGGATGATCCATTACAGAACAAGTAAAGAGACTTGCCAGTAATGAGATTGAACTAGGTATGAAGATACCAACGATCGAATCTCGGGCAAGTAACATACCGATGACAAAGGTAATAACGTATGCTGCCATTACGGTACGACCGATAAAGATCTTCCTAGAATATGTGGGAACCAATATGAGCATCCAGGTTCAGCTGTTGGTTATTTACTCAAGAGGTGTCTCGGTCATTTCTATATAGTTCTCGAACCGTAGGGTCTGCACGCTTAATGTTCGATGACGATTTTGTATTATATGAGTTATGTGATTTGGTGATGTTGTCTGGAGTCCCGGATGAGATCACGGACATGACGAGGAGTCTCGAAATGGTCGAGAGGTAAAGATTCATATATAGGACGATGATATTCGGACAACGAAAGTGTTCCAGGGGTACCGGGTACATATCGGGTCACTAGAAGGGGTTCCCCCCCCTGACAAAGATTTGGGCCCATTGGGACAGGAGGGGAAACACAGCAGCCAGCATGGGCTGCTGCGCCCCCATGTAGGCTGAATAGGAAGAGGAAGGTAAGGGGAAAGAGAGAAAGGAAGGGGAGGGATTCGGCCTCCCCCTTCCTTCTCTCCCCTCCTCTTTCCTTCTCCCTCCGGAAAACAAGGAAGGGGGAGGCCGAATTGGGGTGGGAGCCCAAGTAGGACTCGGCCTACTTGGGCGCCCCCTGGCTGCCTCTTCCCCCCTCCAATCTATATATATGTGGGGAGGGGTGCCTAGAGGACACACAAGCATCTGTTTTAGGCGTGTGGGCCCCCCTCTTCACAGTTTATGCCTCTGGTCATATTCACGTAGTGCTTAGGGGAAGCCTTGCGTGGATCACTTCACCATCACCATCACCACGCCATCATGCTGACGGAACTCTCCCTAGACACTTTGCTGGATCAAGAGTTTGAGGGATGTCATCGAGATGAACGTGTGCAGAACTTGGAGGTGCCGTACGTTTGGTGCTTGATTGGGCGAAACATGAAGAAGTTCGACTACATCAATCGTGTTGTTAAACGCTTCCACTTTCGGTCTACGAGGGTACATGGACACACTCTCCCCCTCTCATTGCTATGCATCTCCTAAATAGATCTTGCGTGAGCATAGGAAATTTTTGAAATTGCATGCTACGTTCCCCAACAGTGGCATCAGAGCCAGGCCAATGTGTAGATGTTATGCATGAGTAGAACACAAAGAGTTGTGGGCGGTGATCGTCATACTTCTTACCACCAATGTCTTATTTTGATTCAGCGGTATTGTTTGATGAAGCGTCCCAGACCAACCTTACATGACCATGTTCATGAGACCGGTTCCACCGACAGACATGCAACTAGTTTTGCATAAAGGTGGTTGGCGGGTGTTTGTTTCTCCAACTTTAGTTGAATCAGTTTTGACTACGGGCGGTCCTTGTTGAAGTATTAAATAGCAAACTTGATAAATCACCGTTGTGGTTTTGATGCGTAGGTAAGAACGATTCTTACTAGAAGCCCATAGCAGCCACGTAAAACTTGCAACAACAAAGTAGAAGATGTCTAACTTGTTTTTGTAGGGCATGTTGTGATGTGATATGGTCAAGACATCATGTGATATACGTTATTGTATGAGATGATCATGTTTTGTAAAAGTTATCGACAACTGGCAGGAGCCTTATGGTTGTCGCTTTATTGTATGAAATGCAAACGCCATGTATTTGCTTTACTTTATCACTATGCGTTAGCGATAGTTGTAGAAGCAATAGTTGGCGAGACGACCATGATGCTACGATGGAGATCAAGGTGTCAAGCCATGACGATGGAGATCATGACGGTACTTTGGAGATGGAGATCAAAGGCACAAGATGATGATGGCCATATCATGTCACATATTTTGATTGCACGTGATGTTTATCTTTTATGCATCTTATTATGATTAGTATGGCGATAGCATTATAAGATGATCCCTCACTAAAATTTCAAGGTATAAGTGTTCTCCCAGAGTATGCACCATTGCGATAGTTCGTCGTGCCGAGACACCACGCGATGATCGGGTGTGATAAGCTCTACGTTCACATACAACGGGTGCAAGACAGTTTTTCACATGTGGAATACTCGGGTTAAACTTGACGAGCCTAGCATGTACAGACATGGCCTCGGAACACTGGAGACCGAGAGTTCGAATGTGAATCATAGAGTAGATATGATCAAACATAGAGATGTTCACCATTGAAAACTACTCCATCTCACGTGATGATCGGACATGGTTTAGTTGATATGGATCACGTGATCATTTAGATGACTTGAGGGATGTCTATCTAAGTGGGAGTTCTTAAGTAATTTGATTAATTGAACTTAATTTATCATGAACTTAGTCCTGATAGTTTTTGCATATCTATGTTGCTGATTAATGGCCCGTGCTACCGTTCCCTTGAATTTTAATGCGTTCCTAGACAAAGCTAAGTTGAAAGATGATG